>NC_138773.1:35185062-35446795 GCF_965119305.1 Pelophylax lessonae | reverse complement strand
TAGAAAGGGGGACAGAGAGGGAGAGAGAGAGACAGAGAGACAGAGAGGGAAGCACCCCCTCACATTAAAATCCCGCTATACTTTATTACTATTATTATTAATATAATATAGGATTTATATAGCGCCAACAGTTTTGCACAGCACTTTGCAATATAAAGGGAGACATTACAGCAACAATACCATTCAATACAAGAGGGTTACATAACATTGTACAAGGTGGTGTTCAGGGGGAAGGAGCTACCATTCTAAAAGGACATCACTAGTTGCTGCAGAACCTCCTGTGTGAAATGAGCTATTTCCATTTGTCATCTACAGAAAGTGGAAGCAGAATGTTGATTCTGTGGGGCACTACTGCAAGAAAACCAATGCACTGTATATACTGTATCTGTTAAGGAAATTGTAAAATCTGTATATAGTTGTATTCTATTTTGTATGTTCACATATGTATTGCACACTGCACTCATTGTGCGCATGGCACTAATAATGTTTTCATTACATTTTCACATTCTTTCAAGGTCTGGTTAGAATTAGCCTGCCTACAGTATCTCACAGAAGTGGGTACACCCCTCACATTTTATAAATATTTTATTATACATTTTCATGTGACAACACTGAAGAAATTACAGTTTGCTACAATGTAAAGTAGTGAGTGTAAAGATTGTATAACAGTGTAAATTTGCTGTCCCCTCCCCCCCCCCCCCCCCAAAATAACTCACAGCCATTCATGTCTAAACGCTGGCAACAAAAGTGAGTACACCCCTAAGTGAAAATGTCCAAATTGGGAACACAGTGTCAATATTTTGTGTGGCCAATATTATTTTCCAGCGCTTCCTTACCCCTCTTGGGCATGGAGTTCACCAGAACTTCACAGGTTGCCACTGGAGTCCTCTTCCACTCCTCCATGATGACATCACCGAGCTGGTGGATGTTAGAGACCTTGCGTTCCTCCACCTGTGTTAAATTTGGTGTTATCGCTCTCACTCTCTCATACTGGTCACTGGAAGTTCAACATGGCACCTCATGGCAAAGAACTCTCTGAGGATCTGAAAAAAAGAATTATTGCTCTACATAAAGATGGCCTAGGCTATAAAAAGATTGTCAAGACTCCAAAACTGAGCTGCAGCACGGTGGCCAAGACCATACAGTGGTTTAACAGGACAGGTTCCACTCAGAACAGGCCTCGCCATGGTCGACCAAAGAAGTTGAGTGCACGTGCTCAGCGTCATATCTAGAGGTTGTCTTTGGGAAATAGACGTATGAGTGCTGCCAGCATTGCTGCAGAGGTTGAAGGGGTGGGGGGTCAGCCTGTCAGTGCTCAGACCATACGCCGCACACTGCATCAAATTGGTCTGCATGGCTGTCGTCCCAGAAGGAAGCCTCTTCTAAAGATGATGCATAAGAAAGCCTCCAAAAAGTTTGCTGAAGAAAAGCAGACTAAGGACATGGATTACTGGAACCATGTCCTGTGGTCTGATGAGACCAAGATAAACTTATTTGGTTCAGATGGTGTCAAGCGTGTGTGGCAGCAACCAGGTGAGGAGTACAAAAACAAATGTGTCTTGCCTGCAGTCAAGCATGGTGGTGGGAGTGTCATGGTCTGGGGCTGCATGAGTGCTGCCGACACTGGGGAGCTACAGTTCATTGAGAGAACCATGAATGCCAACATGTACTGTGACACACTGAAGCAGAGCATGATCCCCTCCCTTCAGAGACTGGGCCGCAGGGCAATATTCCAACATGACAACAACCCAAAACACACCTCCAAGACGACCACTGCCTTGCTAAAGAAGCTGAGGGTAAAGGTGATGGACTGGCCAAGCATGTCTCCAGACCTAAATCCAATGAGCATCTATGGGGCATTTTGAGTCACATCGGAAATATCGGTCAGTCTTGGTCTCTATGGCCCTGAGGAAGCCTCATGCGAAATGCGCGGCTTGCTGGGGACCTTCCTTGACCGTGCTCCACCTGAGACCCCAACGTCACCTTTTCATACAGGCTATCAGCTCTCCCTTGTTGGGAAGTATTTCTGCGTTGTGACCTTATGCATTTATTTTAATTACTGTATGTTTGACATGGGCACACATGCTCATGTATGGTTTTAAAGATATACAATAAAATTATCGTTTTAGTTTTATTTGTGGTGTGGTTGTGATCCTTCTCCTCCCATTGGCCCGCAAAGCCCCATCTTTTCCCTATTTTTTGCATATATCTATGGGGCATCCTCAAACAGAAGGTGGAAGAGCACAAGGTCTCAGACATCCCCCAGCTCTGTGATGTTGTCATTGGGGAGTGAAAGAGGACTCCAGTGGCAACCTGTGAAGCTCTGGTGAACTCCATGTCCAAGAGGGTTAGGGCAGTGCTGGAAAATAATGGTGGCCACACAAAATATTGACACTTTGAGCCCAATTTGGACATTGTCACTTAGGGGTGTACTCACTTTTGTTGCCAGCGCTTTAGACATTTAGGCTCCATGTACACGGGATGTTCTAAATGGCCTTTTCGGAGCACTTGGGTGTTTTTTCAGAAGCCCCTGAACCCACCTACATGTTATCTTATCTGTCCATGTACACATGGTCATTTACAGTCATTTGCAGGCAGTTGAGTTCAGGGACGTTTTTTGGAACGCAATTATTTGCGTTCGAATGTGTGTTTCCCAGCGTTTCAAACGCAAAAACGGGACCCAACGCGACCGAACGTGATGAAGTACGTTCAGCCACGTTATACGTTTTTTTTTTTCTTCCATTCAAAATCAATGGTTCCCTATGGCAGCCTATTGATTTGAATGGAAGGTGCACCGCAAGTCAGATCAGGGTGATCCGACTTGCGGTGCCCCTTGTGCTGTGAGAATCTTGAGGGGGAACTCCACGCCAAAAATGGGAAAAAAAACTGCGTGGGGGTCCCCCCCAGGTTCCAAACCAGGCCCTTTGGGTCTGGTATGGAATTTGAGGGTAGACCCACGCCGAAAAAACGGTGTGGGGTCCCCCCCAAAATCCATACCAGACCCTTATCCGAGCATGCAGCCCGGTAGGGTAGGAAGGGGGAGGGGACGAGCGAGCGGCCCAACCCCCCCCTGGACCATACCAGGCCACATGCCCTCAACATGGGGGGGTGTTGGGGCTTTGGGGCAGGGGGAGCTCTGCACCCCCCACCCCAAAGCACCTTGCCCACATGTTGATGAGGACAAGGGCCTCATCCCCACAACCCTGGCCGGTGGTTGTGGGGGTCTGCGGGCAGGGGGCTCATCGGAATCTGGAAGCCCCCTTTAACAATGGCTATATAACAAGCTGCAGAGACCGGCATAATCACCAGAGACATCGTCTGAGGAGGACCAGAGGAAGAAGAAGAGCCGAGGGCAAAAGAGCAGAAGAGCGGACAGCAGAAGAGCGGACAGCAAAAGAGCAGAAGAGCGGAGAGGGAAAAGACCAGAGTAGAGGGAGAAGACCAGAGCGGAGAAGACCGGATTAAGATTTTTAATAAACTTTCCAAAATGTCTCCTGTCGTTATTTACATACACTGCCTTTTATGGGGTGAATGGGTAGGGTACAGTGTACCCCATACCCATTCACATAGGGAGGGGGTCCGGGATCTGGGGGGGATAAGGGTCTGGTATGGATTTTGGGGGGGACCCCACACCGTTTTTTCGGCGTGGGTCTACCCTCAAATTCCATACTAGACCCAAAGGGCCTGGTTTGGAACCTGGGGGGGGGGGGAACCCCACGCAGTTTTTTTCTCATTTTTGGCGTGGAGTTCCCCCTCAAGATTCTCACAGCGCAAGTTGCACCGCAAGTCGGATCATCCTGATCAGACTTGCGGTGCGCCTTCCATTCAAATCAATAGGCTCCCATAGGGAACCATTGATTTTGAATGGAAGAAAAAAAAACGTGGCTGAACGTACTTCATCACGTTTGGTCCCCTTCGGTCCCGTTTTTGCGTTTAAAACGCCGGGAAACACACATTCGAACGCAAATAATTGCGTTCCAAAAAACGTCCCTGAACTCAACTGCCTGCAAATGACTGTAAACGACCCTGTGTACATGGACAGATAAGATAACATAGAGGTGGGTTCAGGGGCTTCTGAAAAAAATGCCCAACTGCTCCTAAACGGCCATTTACAACGTCCCGTGTACATGGAGCATTAATGTACAGTAGAGCTGCACGATTCTGGATAAAATGAGAATCACAATTTTTTTGCTTAGAATAAAGACCACAATTCTCTCCCAATTCTGAACGTAACATCATCTTTCACATTATACAAACAAATTGGACTAACTTTGCTCTTTCATTTTTTAAATTATTTGAAGTGTATTTTTTCCTAAAAAATTGATCTACTATTGGTGCAATTAGCAAAGAAAAGTGCATACCAGTGCAATTTCAATTCAGAAGTGTTTGTGCTTCTCAAAGTAAATTAATCCACAAAGGTGTGGATCAGTGAACCAATAAATAAATATATAAAGAATTCCATACAAAAATCACATAAGAATATATAAAAAAGTATAAATATATAAATGTGCTCCAAGTAGTGTTTAAAAGTCCAAGCAATAGCATGCAATCAAAATTGTGCTTGGTGAATTCTTATTAATCCATTCACAGTGCTCCAGGTGCTGGGATGTGACAACCGTGGCCTCTTACCAGCTAGCAGCAGGTCACAAGGACCCCCAACGCCTGTGATCCCTTTATTGGGTGGATCAGACCTCTCCTCGATTGCTTGGATCTCTGGCTCCTATATTACTCGAGTTGGACCATATAGTCCCCCCATACACATAAAGATATAGAAGAACAAATAGCCTCCAATAGTGAAATACTGTTTTATTCTCCAAAAAACATACACTATAAGGTGACAATTAGCCTCTTACTATTTGTTGTGCCCTCCTGGCACTGGGCAATTCGGCAGTACAAAATCGTTTTTTTGGGTCTTAGGAAGATATTCTCCGGGGATCTGCAGCACCCTGTATCTCCTTTCCCCCTTTCTTTGTATTGCGGCGGTGGATGTGTATCCCAGCCTCTGTTCCGAATGCCTCTGTGTGTTACTTGCGGGTTAGCAGTGACCACAATGCATTTCGCCGCAATACAAAGAAAGGGGGAAAGGAGATACAGGGTGCTGCAGATCCCCGGAGAATATCTTCCTAAGACCCAAAAAAAACGATTTTGTACTGCCGAATTGCCCAGTGCCAGGAGGGCACAACAAATAGTAAGAGGCTAATTGTCACCCTATAGTGTATGTTTTTTGGAGAATAAAACAGTATTTCACTATTGGAGGCTATTTGTTCTTCTATATCTTTATGTGTATGGGGGGACTACATGGTCCAACTCGAGTAATATAGGAGCCAGAGATCCAAGCAATCGAGGAGAGGTCTGATCCACCCAATAAAGGGATCACAGGCGTTGGGGGTCCTTGTGACCTGCTGCTAGCTGGTAAGAGGCCACGGTTGTCACATCCCAGCACCTGGAGCACTGTGAATGGATTAATAAGAATTCACCAAGCACAATTTTGATTGCATGCTATTGCTTGGACTTTTAAACACTACTTGGAGCACATTTATATATTTATACTTTTTTATATATTCTTATGTGATTTTTTTTTATATATCCTTATGTGATTTTTGTATGGAATTCTTTATATATCTATTTATTGGTTCACTGATCCACACCTTTGTGGATTAATTTACTTTGAGAAGCACAAACACTTCTGAATTGAAATTGCACTGGTATGCACTTTTCTTTGCTAATTGCACCAATAGTAGATCATATATATATTTGTAGCAATTTTTAATCACATATATTACACTTTAAATCACCTATTAATTTTTATAACACGTGATATATTAAGATTACCAGCGCCTTTTTACCTATGATATATACCTATTTATTGTTTTATTACAATTAAAAGGGCAGCAGGTTCAACAATCTTTTATTTAAAGGGCCAGGCGCCTTCTCTTTTCTTTTTATTTCCTAAAAAATTGCTTTTGAAAGACCGCTGCACAAATACGATGTGACAAAAAATATTGCAATAACTGCCATTTTATTCTCTAGGGTCTCTGCTAAGAAAAAATATACATAACATTTGGGGGTTCTAAGTGATTTTCTAGCATAAAATGCTGATTTAAACTTGTGAGCAACAAGTATCAGAAAAAGGCCTGGTCTTTAAGTGGTTAAACTGCCCTCATTTGCAGACAAAGTTCATCCCTTGTGATCTAAAGGAACCAAATGATACAATGTTTCATTTTATCTCTCAGTTCTGAACAATGTTGTGATAAACTTTGCTGGCTGCCTTTTTTTTTTTTTGACAGCTCTGAGCAGAGAACGGCTCTGCACTTGTTACATGCATGGTGGAAATGCCGGATTAAGATCATGAGGGGGTTTGAATTGAGATTGCAAATTTTTGAACGATTAATCGTGCAGCTCTAATGTACAGTATGTATGAACAATACAATAATTTGCTCTCTGTGTGGATGCAGTAGTCTCTCTGCAGAGGTCCAACACATCCACTGCTGAGTCCTAAGACCTAATGCTCTTCAATTAACAATGCTCATGCTTGCTTCTGATTTGAGAGCTCTAGCTCTGCCTCAGCAGACGGTGTGTTAGACCTCTGCAGAGAGACCACTGCTTCCAAACAGAGAGCATGGGTCCCTCTCTGCAGCATGCTGGCTAGTGACAAGCTGTGGCTTCTTTCTAAAGAAAACAATCTGTAAGACTTTGCACATCTTTTGTTTTGATGCACCTAGAATCAGGGCCAGGACAAGGGGTGGGCAGGAAGGGTGGCTGCCTCGGGAGCAATTGTTTATTGCAGGGATGGCGTTGCCCTGACCTATAACCCTAAGGGACTGGGGGAGGGGCACAATTTGGCATCTTTGCTCTTGGCGCTGGATGACCTTGTCCCGACACTGCCTAGAATGCATGTAGCCGGTGTAGCACTACCCCCACAGGGCCGCTGGTAACTGGTTCCCCTATTCCTGAACAGCTAGACAACATGCATTCTCGGCTTGCATCCAAACACAAGAAGTCAGTCCTTGGCTTTGCTTTTCCGCTTTATTAGGGGTAACAACTAAATGAAGGGATTTATGGGACGGCCAACTTGAAGCTAATAACAACAATAAAAGTGGACAACTTCCTTCCTCTGTACAAAAAGATCCTGGACTGCTTCCTTTCCTTTCCTCACACAGTCCTTGGTGGATTTAGTAACAAAATTCCATCACAGACTAGGAGCTCTCAGCCCCTCTTGAAATAGCACATAAATTGAGGCAAACTGCATGCAGGAGTGTGTCCTCTCCTTGTGTAGATCTGCTCCCAGCCACACTATTTGCAGGTTATACCAGCCCTCCTGGTTCCTCTGAGGATCTCTCAGGGCAAGGTAATAAAGGGGTTAAGCACAACCCTGTCCTTGCCACATGTGGCAGTCTCTCTCCTTGAAAATCCCTGGGTATGCTGACATATTCACGCTGTCCTCCTTTGAGCTTGGGTATCCCCTAGATGCAAGAGACCCCTACTAGACCACCAACAGCCTCCTCAGCACTCCATCTTCCACCCGACTCTTCTGCTAGCATGACTCATCCATATTTAAGGGCTTGGCCTAGCCACCCTGCCAGGACAGTAGGCCTGGGAGTTGGTTGTGTTCCCCTAAGTATACAGATCAATCCTCCTTGCCTCTGCCCACTAACTTCTAGAATTTTCTCCACACTTCCAGAACCAGGGGAGGCACCAGACACCTGCCTCTGTGAGTCATCCAGCCTCACCTGTGGTAAACCCTGACCCAGATTCCAAATTCCAGACTCACTTGCCATGAGTCAATAAATGTACCTGCACTAAATTAATAGCACACTAGAGAGTGCTACACTGATTAAAACTGAAAAGTCTGTTGGACTTTAAAGCAAACCTATGCTTATCAAGGTAGCCAGAAGAGAACATGCGCTAATGGAGGAAGTGCCAGACCAAAAGGATAAAAGAGCAGAAATTCATTTATTAGATTGTAATTTAAAACTTCCAGTGTATTTTGGGGTTCAGAGAAAACTTCCCTTTCATCAGGGCTACAAAAAAAAAAAAAACACAATATAATGTAAACGTATATGTGACCAGTCTAACAATCATAGAAAATAATGGATAACATGTAGGCAGGTGCAGTCTGCTTTCTCCACTGCAGGTGGAGCTGAAACACAGAAGCAGCGCACAGGGGGGAGAAATCAAGAGTAATATGGTTCCTTTTTGGTTTCCTGGGTCACGGAGGCAGTGATCCAGTTGGATGCTGGCATTCCCATGTAACTCTTGGGGCCATCTAGAGTCAGGCAGAGTCTTTTTAATACCCTGGCTCCTGGGTTTGACACAATTTTAGCAAGTGTATAAGGTAAGGTTAGGTCACCCGTCTGTAAGGGAGAGTATTAGCAGTAGGGAATGGTTCCAGATGAGGTAGGAAAGCGTAGGGATCGGCTTCTTTATCTGAGAAACCTCCCCGCTTGGGCTTGGAACGGTCAGTCTGCATTCCCTTCCTCCAGACAGATGCTGACCTACTCCGATTTGCACTGCTGTCTACTATAAGGGTTCCCAACTGGGCTTTCTTCTGCTGGGCTCGTTGTGAACGGTTTTGCCTCTACTTCAATACAAGTTCTCTCAATTGCACCTAGGCTGAGTGTGTGTTATTGCCGCTGCACCACACTTGCTTTGTCAAGGTTGGGCAAAGCAACAAGTTCACTTTAATGCCCCCCTTCACCTTCCCAGCAGAACATTCAGATTTTCCCATTGCTCTTCTACTTCTCTGTTCCTGGGAAGGTAGAAAGGTTGTCACTGCTTGCAAAGGACCAACCACTTTTTCTGTACCCAAAGTGCTGGGCCAATCACTAAGCACCACTGCTGTCACATGCAAAGAAGGTTACATGCAGGGCTTTTTTTCAGCAGGAACGCGGGGGAACGCAGCTCCGGCACCTTCAGCACTGAATGTATGTAATGTTATGTTACGGTATCAGCCAAATGATCAGACCAGTGGTGATGTGCAATTTCTACTTTACTTAACAATGTGGAATGTAGATTACACAGGAGATCATGTGAACAGGGGTTTGCAGTACAAAACAGCAATATGAGGAAGGGAGAAACATTCATAAAACATGTGAAAACAATTCTATTGCAGTTCTAGTAATGGCCACCAGATGGCAGCAGAGTGTTCTGAGTTCAGTTTACTGATAGGATAAAGAACTGAAGATTCTCACGTGTTCCAAGAGATTGATCGTTCATTCAGCAGACTGTGAGCTGAGGGGATTTCCTGCTGGCACAGACTTCACACAGGCGCTGCTGATGCTGACATTGGTCAGGAGGCTCTGGGGGCCGTAGATAGGACCAACCCACTACTTGGACAGCTTCTCCACATGGACTGTAACAGAGTCCTCTCCAGTGACTGGGGCTTGGATAGATGCTGCGTGCTCTTGTGCTCACTGCTGGTGGCCCGCACACCAGACTTGGCAGATATCGACCCAGCACCTGGGGACAGCTCACTTGCCCAGTCACTGCTGTCCCATCAGGCAGGATCTCTCTGAGCACAGGAAGCTGGGCGGAGCTGGCATTTATACTCCCTGGGCATGTCCTGGAACTCAGGGGATGCTGGGAGCCCAGAGGATTGTGGGGAATCGAGTTAAAGGGACTTGCACCTGCATCTGGATAAAGGGGCACACCACTACAGTAATAGTAAGGGGTGTGGGGTGTGTTTGTAGGGTCTCTTGATGCTGGCTGCTTGCGGATCTATTGTCACTGGTAGGGATCTGTTATTGTGTGCGGGTCTGTTGTTGCTGCTGGGGGATCAATTGTTGCTGGGGGGTCTTATGTTGTTGGTAGGGATCTCCTGTTGAGGTAGAGGTCTATTGTTGGCTGATCTATTGATACTGGTTGCTGGGAGAGCTGTTTTTGCTACTGGAGGGGGTCTAATGTTGCTGGGTGGATTTTTTGTTGCTGGGTGAGGTATTTTGCTGTGCGTGGGAGTTTGGTAGGGGTTGGAACCAAGGGACATTGCTCAGAGGTGGGTAGTGGGTGGAGACAAGGGGTCACTCAGAAGGTGGGGGGGGGGGGGGAGTTCCTGCTCCTATTCTCCAAGAAAAAAAGCCCTGGTTACATGCACCTGTATACCTGGACGTACTGGGTATTCCCTGGTTTTGGATAGCTAAATAGAGCAGAGAGGATGTAAAAGGTGTGTGTTGAGCAGATTCACAACTAATTAGTGTATACAGTAATTACATAAAGCCAAAGTTTCGAGTTCAGAATTTGCAGAGGACATCTGGATTAAAGACAGCACACTCAGTATAGGATATCATAAGGAACTGATGGCAGAACACATCCCTGGTTAAAAGGATCTTCAACTGTTTTTGCCATGTAGATGGAATCCAAATGGGATAACATATTTCTTTCAATGTTGGCCAACCATGTGTCAGCTTTGGTCTATCTCATAGTACTTCTCGAAAGGTCAGTCCACTCCCTTCCATCTTCTTCTTGTATTCTTCATCAAACAAGATGTTCTGAGACACTGAAAGGTGATTCTTCCAATCTCCGACTTTGCCTAAAACATGGACATCATTATCAGAACAGAGCTCTGACACGTAAACAAGGAACATGGAGCTCCATTCACAGAACCAGATTGCATGCGGTATGTAGGTGCCCACAGAGGCAGCTCTAGCCTTTGTGAGGCCTTAGGCAGAATTTAGACATGAGGCCCCACTCAACCCCTTTGTAGAGGTTAAGGAAGAACCCCGAGGCCGAGTATCTGATTACTGCTGCTTGTGTGGGTGGGATGTGTACCGTGGAAATCCAATGGGATGAATAGGAGAGGGATGGGACTGGGAACCATGGGATAGGGGAGAAGGAGGAGGGTAAAAAGGGGGGAGTGGGTAGATGATGAGAACTGGAATGAAACTGGGGAGAAAGAGAGAAAGAGAGAAAGAGAGAAAGAGAGAAAGAGAGAAAGAGAGAAAGAGAGAAAGAGAGAAAGAGAGAAAGAGAGAAAGAGAGAAAGAGAGAAAGAAAGAAAGAAAGAAAGAAAGAAAGAAAGAAAGAAAGAAAGAAAGAAAGAAAGAAAGAAAGAAAGAAAGAAAGAAAGAAAGAAAGAAAGAAAGAAAGAAAGAAAGAAAGAGGGGAGGGAGAAAGAAAGAAAGAAAGAAAGAAAGAAAGGAATGGAGAGCGAAATAAATAAAGGAATGGAGAGAGAAAGAAAGAAAGGAATGGAGAGAGAGAGAGAAAGGAATGGAGAGAGAAAGAAAGAGGGGAGGGAGAAAGAAAGAAAGAGGGGAGGGAGAAAGAAAGAAAAAAGAAAGAAAGAAAGAAAGAAAGAAAGAAAGAAAGAAAGAAAGAAAGAAAGAAAGAAAGAAAGAAAGAAAGAAAGAAAGAAAGAAAGAAAGAAAGAAAGAGGGGAGGGAGAAAGAAAGAAAGAAAGAAAGAGGGGAGGGAGAAAGAAAGAAAAAAAGAAAGAAAGAAAGAAAGAAAGAAAGAGGGGAGGGCGAAAGAAAGAAAGAAAGAAAGAAAGAAAGGAATGGAGAGCGAAATAAATAAAGGAATGGCGAGAGAAAGAAAGGATTGGAGAGAGAAAGAGAAAGCGAGAAAGGAATGGAGAGAGAAAGAAAGAGGGGAGGGAGAAAGAAAGAAAGAGGGGAGGGAGAAAGAAAGAAGGGGAGGGAAACAGAAAGAAATAAAGGAGGGGTGGGAGAAAGGAAGAAAGATAGAAAGAAAGAAGGGGGGGGGGGAAAGAAAGAAAGAAAGAAAGAAAGACAGAAAGAAAGTCGTGAGGCCCCTGTGAGCGTAAGGCCTTAGGCGGTTGCCTAATTTTCCTAATTAGAGAGCCGCCTCTGGGTGCCCAGACACATTTTCCCTGAACACCACATATGAGCCTGAAACTGTCAATTCACTATACAGTTCTGTGGTATTTACTGCAAAACGATGGAAACGCTCAGTAAATACCCAAAGAACAGGTATTAAACTCAATTCACAGAAGGAAAAAATAATAAAATACATGCAGTAATTAAAGTGGAGTTCCACCCTCAAAACGATCTTTGCATGATCCACCTAATTTTTGGTACCTGAAAAAAAATTGGATAATTTAAATTTGTTTTTATTTACTTACCTTGTTTTTAAAGAAAATATACTTACCTTACTTCCTCTTCCTCCCTCTGCGGACATGTCCGGCGCCGTCACTTCCTGCTTGCGTTGACTCCTGGGAGCTGAAAGTCATCGCTCCCAGGAATCAATGCGCCTGCACCAGCCCCACTCGTCAGTTCCAGTGCAGGTGCCTCATTCCCTGCTAAACAGGTTCTGGGCATGCCCAGAAGCTGTGCAGGGATGACGCGTCTGCACCGGAACTGACGTCGGGGCCGGTGCAGGGCATTCTGGGACCGAAGAGGACACGGAAGAGGACGCGCTGGCTTCAGCTGCCCACACCTGAGATGGCAGCGCTAGACAAGAAATTTTCAAGGTAAGTATTTCTTCTAAAAGGTAAGTGCAACCTGGGACAGTACAGAGGCTATCCATTGTGAAATAGCCCTGACTGTCCCGGGGGTATTTTTATCTAAATTTTTTTTTTCAGGCAGGAACTCCGCTTTAAGTAGTGGTCGAGGCATGTGGTATTTAAGGAATGTGTGCTGGTCATTGGGGAGCGGGCTGCTGCTGGCATCCTCAACAACTGGTTACTATCATGGTTGTTAAGGAGCGGGTGGGCAGTGCGCCCCTTAACAACCGATGAGTCACCAGCTGTCAGCGGGTTCAGCTAAATGTAATGAAAAGAATTACCAGCATTAAAAAATCAGGAAAAAAACGGCGTCCCCCCCCCAATCTATACCAGGCCCTTGTGCGGCCAGAGTTGTGGGTAAAGGCCCTGGGCATGGCAGAGACCCCCATGTTCAGGACATGTAGTAGTCCCCCCTTTTTCTGAACTGCAGGGCTGCATGGTCGGATAAGGGTCTGGTATAGATTTTGGGGGGACCCCACGCCATTTAAGAAAACAAAATTGGCGTGGGGGTTTCCCTCAAAATCCATCAAGGGCCTGGTATGGATTGGGGGGGGCATGCTGTTTTTTCTTAGATTTTTTTAATGCCAGTAATTCTTTTTGTTACATTCAGCTATTAGCGGGGGAACCCAGCTGACAGCTGATGACTCATCTGTTCTTAAGGATGCAGTGGCCGCCTGTTTCTTAACAACCATGACAGTCTCTGGTTGCACCACAAAGAGGAAGCCGGTGGCTACCCGCTCCTTAACAACGTGGTTTTTACTACTGTTATTAAATAAGCCGTCTCCAGGCATTAGATTGCCGCATGTTTTCCCTACTAAAATACTGCATGACTTCATAAAGTAACTCATGCGGTATTTTAGTAAAGTTTTTTAGTGAATGCCAAAAAACATTTTGAGAAACGCTATTGGGTATATTGCAGATAATTTTAAAGAAGAAATAACCGCTTTTTCAATGGAGCCCATGATTTATGTCCATAATGAGTCTACTATCTAGTCATATCATACCTTTCCTCATGAATTTGGAGACAGACTGATCCATCACCTGAGATGGTAGGACGCTATAGTTGGTCATTGGATTATCTTTCATGACTTCAAATGACGTGTGATGAACGATTTTCTCGAGGACCTCCTCGGACACATCTTTCTCCAGGAACTCGATGACCTTCTTTATCTCTCGTTTTGGGTCCTAGAAACAACCAAACAAAAAAATGTAAATACCAACACATAGATTTCCTATGCAGCGGGATTAAATAGGAGCCCCTCACCTCAACCATGTCTTCATAGAAGATGTAGAGTATTCGGTGTTTGTCTTTTGCTTCCCACCAGCCGATGACATGGTCAAACCAGCTTCCCCAAGCCACTGAAAGTACAAAAATTCATATTTCTGAAATGTCCCTCTTCTGGACCTCATAAATGTGACCTCTACATATGTGTAGCCATGAGAACCATTTTTGGAGACACTATGCTCCTTCCATGTTGTTTTATTGCAATACTGCCATTCACATGAAGCGCCCTCCTAGGTAAGTGCTTAGTGAGAGTATAGTTTCCAGCTCTGTCTGCTTACCAGAGGGATTACAGGTAAATCTATATTGTTCTCTGCCTACCAGAGAGCAGGATCTGTTAGTGAGGTCTGCTCTTTGTGCTCAGAGTGCAACTCATTCTGTCTGGAGAGTGTTTCACACTGGTCCAATAGGGAGGTATGTTGGACAGTGGTAGAAAACCTGACAAATGGGTGCTTAGGCTTTTGCTACAGTCCTGATGATTGACAAAGGCAAAGTGCCTTGATGCATGTTGGGATACTGTATAAAAGCCAGGAGCACATGTGCTTGAGGTCTTTTGTCTGGATAGTGGAGTCCCGGAGGGAGGGGGGCGGCTGCCTCCTCCTCTGTAGAGGTGCCATGCGGCCTCAGGGGGTTGTCCTGAGGGCCTGAAGAGTAGCAGTGAGGAACTGAACTTGGAGGTCCGGAGGAGCTGACTGAGAGGGGGGACATTGGAGGATCTGTCTATGCAGTACAGTTTCTCGTGTCAAGGGGCCTGACCCTAGGGGGGCCAACCCTGCTCCTAGGATGGTCAATGGACGGGTGTCGGTTGAAATGGGATGCTAGTGATAGTTTCCTGAAGGTAAGGTATCATCCACTAAGTCGTTTTGCTAGAAAGTGAAGAGCAAGAGACTTAACCCTTTCTACACTTGTGGCAGTGTGGAATAAACAGCCTAGTTGCTTCCAATCAACCTATGAGGTCTAGAGATAGATGTCCTCAGCTGATGTATAAAGTTCAAACTGGAGTATCCCACTAATATACTGTGGCTCCTAATGCGCTAACAGTCAAAAACATAAAAAGCTGCCAGCACAACAACTGACATAAAGTTGTCACAAAGATAATATAACACAAAGTGCAGGGCTAAATTATAATAGATACAATAACAACAATGTATCTAAAGGTGAAAAATTGGTAAAAATATTAAAAGTGCAATAAAGTCTTTAAATAGAAAATTATTTAATAGAGTGAAACACTCTATAGACAGTCCCAAATAGTGGAAAATGAAACATCCAAAATTATGCAGATGATGAGAGTCAAGTGAAGATCCCACACCAAAGAGAAGGGGGATATAGATCTATGCCCACCAGAAGATGTGGACCCAGGTGCCCTTATAGCATGTGGGTCTAAAACGCTTAATATTGATCCATGGCTCTCACAATGTATGATAGTCCTGGGCAGATTCAATCACAGGATAGCGGTCGATCTCTGGGAATACATGACCAAAACTTCCAGGGAGTACTCCATTATCCATATATGAAAGATGATGACACGGACATAGTGTAATACCGCTTAACAAATTGCTTTATTAAAAGGATTAAAACTACTTCCAGACGTCCATATAAAATAGCATGATCAGCAGACACCATAAGGAATTATGGCAGATGACAGACTGTGTGGGTCTGACGCGTTTCGTCTAATAAGAGTATCCCACTATTCCCTTCTCCTATCCAATTTCCAAATAAACATTAAAAAAAAAAACACCCCTAGACTGTTTATTTGTGTGATGAGCCATCAGGAGCAAGGAGGGATCAGCGAACTATATCTCAAGATAACTGTGTGCTGGTAATCAGGGGAGCCCGGCAAGTCATTATTCAGCAGGCCCTGCGGGGACAGTGCTACACACATGAAAGTGTATTATTTAATCGTGAACGTTTACTGAATGCTGATAAAAAAAGATATGGAATAATTGTTTTCTTTTGCCGTATTCTTCATACTGATTGACAGGATTAAGGGTTTTACTTAAAGGGTGCTCAATGGCAATATTTTGTTATATTGGACAGCCTCACTCTTCACTTACCGTCTCCAGCCAGAAAATTAGAGAAGTACTCATTCCAGGTCCCGGGGTCTGGTAGACCCTTGTTCATTAGATGGAAGTAGTAGTATGACACCATGCAGTCCTTGGCATTCCTGGCCACATATATGACCTGCATGGAAGAGGTAAGCGGCACTTAGAAGATGTCCATACACAATTTTTAAAGCTACAGACAGGCAATGCAAAACAGCTTCCAAAGACATACTGGGAGGTTAATGGGCTTCTCAGCATACTGGCTTATGCATATGTGACCTTAACCACTTGCTTACTGGGCACTTATACCCCCTCCCTGCCCAGGCCAATTTTCAGATTTCAGCGCTGTCACAATTTGAATGACAATTGCGCGTCATACAACACTGTACCCATATGACATTTTCACAGGGCCAGATTAATGTAGGGGCTATTGGAGCTGCAGCTCCAGGCCCCCACCTTAATATAGGCCCAGTAGGGGCAGACTGACTATTCAGCTCTTGGCCAGTAGGGGGCCACATGAGAGGCTCCCGCCACCTCCTGCAGCAGGGGAAATATGACAGTTGGGGGTTTATCAGTGCGGTGGTGGGGGTAATTACAAGCACCAATCTCCCTCTTTGACTCTCCATGAAGGAGCTGCTTCTCCTCCTCTCCCTCCCGGGGCTTTCAGCTGCTTTCTTTGTGAGCCATAGAGGGAGATCAGTGCTTATAATTGCTCCCCCCCCCACCCCGGCACCATTCACTCCAGACTGTCCACCAGATTCCCCCTGCTCTCTGGGTACTGATCCTTAATGATCACTGACTGTGTCCATTCATACCTGAACCGCCAAAATCCTCAGCACCAGGCCCATGATGTTCTTAATCCAGCCCTGCATTTTTTCATAATTCTTTTCACACAAATAGAGCTTTCTTTTGGTGGTATTTAATCACCACTGGGCTTTTTATTTTTTGCTACACAAACCAAAAAAAAACTGAAAATGTTGAAAAACAAAACATTTTTCTAGTTTGTTATTAAATTTTGCAAACAGGTCATTTTTCTCCTTCATTGATAGGGGCTGATGAGGCTGCACTGATGGGCACTGATAGGCTGCACTGATGGATACTGATGAGGTGGCACTGATAGATGGCACTTGATGGGCACTGATAGGTGGCACTGATAAGCTGCATTGATGGGCACTGAAGATATGGCACTGATGGGCACTGATAGATGGCACTAATGGGCACTTATATGTGGCACTGATGAGGCAGCACTGGTGGGAAATGATCAGGAGGCACTGATGAGGCTGCACTGATAGGTGGCACTGATGCGCACTGATAGGCAGCACTGATAGGCAGCATTGGTTAGTGACACTGAAGATGAGAGACTGATGGGCACTGACTGGCAGCACTGATGAGCATTGATAGGAGGGCACTGGTGGGGACTGATTAGCCATACTGATGGGCACTAATATATGGCACTGGTGAACACTGATTAGCAGCTTTCTTCTTTTTGCCTCACGCTGACAGCCGATAACCTGCTTCTGTTTACTTCTGTGATCAGCTGTCATTGATTGACAGCTGATCACGTGGTAAAGGGCTGCTGTGATTGGCCCTTTACCCCCACCTGTGATCAGCGGAGTCCCAAGGACTCGGCGATCACAGAGCGCACTGCCCACATGCCGCACGGGGGTGTGGGCAGTGCAAGATTGGGAGGATGTCCATGAATGCCCTCCCGGCATTTTAAGCCAGCGCTGTAGCCGTCTTTCAGCTATAGCTAAGCGCCGATTTGTTAATGAAGAAGTTAGAGAGTAAGCCTCCAGTGTAGAGAGTGATGTAACAAGTTCAGTGTTCTCTGTACAGCACTGCAGAATACAGGTTAAAAATGGATAATAATAATAGTGTGTGACTGTTAGGGGGCATTAAAGTGTAAGCTCCTCTGCTTCAGAGACTGGCTCAGTGTTTTTGTATAGCACTCCGAAATATGTCAGAGCAATATAAATGTAAATTATTATTAGTGTATGACTGGGGGGGAGGGGAGTATTAGAGTGTAAGCTCCTCTGGCACAAATACTGATGTGACTGGCTCAGTTTTCTCTGTACAGCACTGTTGTATATGTCAGAGCTAAATGTATAATACCAATAATGTCTGAATGCGGTGGGACATTCAGCTCAGTGCAGGTTTCCTTTAACATATTTTGTTATCCTAGCTTCATTCTATTTGTTTTATTTCCCCCGACTCACCTTGACGTTCTTCTCCAAAAAAGATGGTGGCAGCAGCTTTATTGGCATATGCGTTTTTAGCAGACGAGGGGATTGCATGTCAGCAGCGATTTCCAACCCTGAAACATATGACACATCGTTACCTAGTTAATTAGGCTGATTAGTCCATTTAACTCAGCCTTTGCGTCTAAATTTCCACAGCTTAAGGTGTATCTGAAACCAAGAAGAAAAAACAAAATATTGAAGCTTACTAGATGGATGTAGGGGTTGCATTAGTCCCCTGCAGTATCTCTTTTTGCCACAAGATGTCCTCAGTCTTTCAGGTTGAATGACGCCCACTGCCATCCAACCTGGAAGAATGTAAATGTAGGGGCATGACACCCCTGAGAATGACACCCTGCACTCACTGGGGGGTGATTTACTACAACTGGAGAGTGCAAAGTCTGGTGCAGCTCTGCATAGAAACCAATCAGCTTCCAGGTTTTATTGCCAAATGTATTTTACCACATTTCTTTGGTAAAAAATAGAGAGAAAACAGTGTATATTATATAGTCTGAGTGAAAGTTATAGAGTCTACAAGCTAAGGTATATATTTTTAAAAATTATGGTATAAAGACTTGAAAATTATGAAATATATATTTGAAAATGTATCAGTCCTGATGTAGTGACAAACGTCCCCCCCCCCCCCCCCCCCAAATAACCATTTTTGTAAAGTAGACAGTCCAAGGTATTTAATAAGAGGTATGGCAAATTTTTTGAAGCTGTAATTTTTTTGCCACAATCTTTTGTAAAATGAAAAAAAAATTAAATACATTTTTTTCCCCCAATTTTTATTTTTACATACTGTCACCGGTGCAGTACAGCGTCGTCATGTGGTGATCAGGGATACTGATTGGTGATAGTATGTAAAATAAACAAATAAATCATTTTTTATTACATTTTTCATTTTTCTTTCTTTTTTTTTTTTACATTTTTCTCTTTTTTTTTTTTTTTTTTTACATACTTTCATCATAGTAGTAAAATGTCCCCATAGTGATCTTTTTTATTTTTTTTTTTTTTACACTGTTATTGCTTATAACAGTGATGTTCACTGTTATTAGCATTAATTGGCTGTCATGAATGGCTTTCCATAGATGACAGGTTGCTTTCTGTTGACATGCTGTGATTGGCTACAGCTAATCACATAGTACAGGGTGTCGGGTACCTTGTGATAGTTGTGGGACAATCGCAGCTTCACAACACTAAGCAAGCAGTCATGAATGGAAACCGTTCATGACTGTTTTGTTTACATTGTAATCATGTGACTGCTTTGACCAATCATAGCAATCACATGATACCCCCCAGCAGCAGCTCACAGCAGCCTGGTACTGAGCGCCGTGATCGGCTGTGTCCACTGGGCACAGAGGTCATTGGAGTGTGCCGCTGCGTGCCCCAGGGGGTGTGCATGTGATGGGCAATGTACCAGTATGTTGCCCAGCCTGGCTGTACTGCCCAGTAGCAGCATATGTACTTTTAGCAGGCAGCAAGTGAATAATGTCTTTGTGTTCTGATTCAAATGCCAATTTATGCATTTGACATACCTCCCTATTCCCAGTCTGTTTGGATAATATGGTCACCTGCTGACTTGGCTCCATCCACAGACAGCTTAACTCTTCAATAAGAATCCAAGGCAATTTTACTTGAGATAATTGTAGTATGGAGGATGTTTTTTTCCAGTCTTTTGAACTATAAGAAGACTATGGGGGTTGATTTACTAAAGGCAAATAGACTGTGCACTTTGCAAATACAGTTGCACTCCTTTTCCCCAGAGCTAAGTGAAGGTGGTGAAGCCTCTTTTAAAAAATATCCGGGGCCAAGGAAAAAAAAAAACAGCATTTTTTTCTTGCACATAATTGGATGAAGGAAATCAGCAGAGCTTTACCACCTTCACTAAGCTCTGGGGAAATTAGTGTAACTGCACTTGAAAAGTGCACAGTCTATTCACCTTTAGTAAATCAACCCCAATGACTTCCCTGAGATTTGTCTCTGCAAAGTAATAACTAACTGACTGACTGACTGACTGAGGGAACATGGAAGAAAAGGAGAGGGTCAAGCAAGGACTAAACCATGGGTGCTCAGCCTGTGGCCCTCCAGATGTTGCGGAACTACAAATCCCATCATGTCTCTGCCCTTGAGATTCATGCTTGTAACTGTCTGCTTTGCAATGCTTCATGGGACTTGTAGTTTTGCAACAACTAGAGGACCACAGGTTGGGTGCCGATGAACTAAACCAGTGATGGCAAACCTTGGCACCCCAAATGTTTTGGAACTACATTTCCCATGATGCTCAACTACACTGGAGAGTGCATGAGCATCATGGGAAATGTAGTTCCAAAACATCTGGGGTGCCAAGGGTCGCCATCACTGGACTAAACTAACTAGTACTAAAACAGAAGGGGAGGACAGAGGAAGAAACCAAATCACAAAAGGAAACAAGTTGTAGTGACCCAAAACCTCCACTAGATGTCAGAACTATATTAAGTTGACGCAGTTCAATAAAAGCCAGAAAAAGCCAGCAAGGCTGAGCAATCCCAGCACTAGGAGAAGACTGAAGATTAAATGGACTCTGCGTTATATGACCAGCAAGAAAACATCTGACAAGGGTCAGTTTAAAAAAAAAAAAAAAAATTAAATATTTGGGACCTCAATGAAAGGGAGGCGGGGGAGAATGGGGGTTTTGGAGTTTTTATCGTGGTTTTCCTGCTGGAGGTATTTCCACTGTTTGTACCCATGACATACCATATGGGCCCCCATGTTTGCCAAATATAGGCTGGTCCTAACTCTGGTAACCATCCGCTGTGTTCATGTGAAGAAATTCAATATGCCAATTTATTAATGTGGATAACGGACATCTGTTTGGAATTACAGTATGATCTTAGTTACATAGTTACATAGTAGCTGCGTAAATTGACAGCCCTATATAAGTACCTGAAATAATAATAATAATAATAATAATAATAATAATAATAGTAGGTGAGGTTGAATAAAGACAATAGTCCATCCAGTTCAACCTGTGTAGATATGTGTGGCTGTAATCATCTCTCATACCCCTGAATGTTCTGATCCTTGAGATGTAAGTCTAAGAGTCTTTTGAAAGCCACCATACTTCCCGCAGAAACCACCTCTTGTGGTAGAGAATTCCACAATCTTGTAGCCCTAACAGTAAAGAACCCCCTACGTTGCCTGAGGTCAAAACGCTTCTCCTCTAATCGCATTGTATGCCCTCGAGTCCTCATGCAATCCTTCCGACTGAACAGCTTTTTTTCTATGCTGAGATCACCATTGAGATGTTTATAAATTGCTATCATGTCCCCCCTCAGACGTCTCTTCTCCAGGGAGAATAAATCAAGGGATTGCAGCCGCTCTTCATAGTTAAGGTCCTCCAATCCCCTAATCAGTTTAGTTGCCCTTCTCTGGACTCTCTCCAGCTCCAACACATCCCTCCTGAGGACTGGCGACCAGAATGACACACAGAATCTTGTTGTCTGTGTTCTTTTTATACAATTGTATTGTTATCATCTGTATCCCAATTAATACTGTGATTTTGTTTTATAGAGCAATGAATTTAAAACTCCAGATGAAGCAATTTTGCGAAACATGTTGAGTGCTCTAGCTCAAGAGATTTTTCTAACTACATGTACCTGTGGTGACCACATCGTCAGATCCCGTCGTAGGACAGCAATACCTACCGCTCTTCCTTGATGGTTTTCTCTCCTTATGTGGACTTCATCACAGATAACTATGCAATCATTTTCTATCTATTCCATATGCGTGCGCAGGGGGTGTGCCAGGTGTGCCTGGACACACCCTAATCACTACGTGCAGTGCTGATTCCCCCTACTGCCTGGGCTTCTCCCCTTGTTGTGCCTCCCCCCCAACCTTTAGTGCTTCTGGCTTCCCTCCTCTCCTCTCCTCTCCCCCCGGCTGCTGTGGGGGATGTTTCAGGATGGAAAGCAGGGGAAGGGGGTAGTTCATGTGTCATTGACCAGCCCCTTCCTTTTCTAAATGAACACAGTGAACACACTTACTCACTGTGTTTATTCACAACTGAAGCATAGTAAAAATGTGTTTACTATGCTTCAATTTCTGAATGAACAGGAAGCCGCTCAGCACAGAGCACTTCCCATTCATTCACTGTTCTGTGCAGCTGAGGCTGCAGAGAAAGGCGTGTGTGTTTGAGTTTTGGGGTGCACACCCTAATACAATAGGCTACGCACACCTATGATCTATTCTCTCTATGCGTCTAACTGTACTGTATTGGTATTACATTGATTGTCAATCACTGAACTGTTGGCATATTGCTGCTTTACAGGCGTTGTTCCTGTTCTTTTTAACCGCTTGCCGACCGCCAACAGTAATATTACTGCGGCAGGTCGGCTCCCTTGGGTCCAGCGACGTAGACCTACATCACTGGAATGCTAGTGCGCGCACCGCCGGAGTCAGGCCGTGGGAGGAGCGGCTCCGATTGCCGCCGCCCTACCCCAGGGAAACGGTGAGAAGCCCCGCCTGCTTTGGTTACATCTTCTCAGTGACAGACAGGAAGAGATCAGCAGATTCAGCATAGCTGAAACTGCAATCTCTGAGTCTGTCACAGAACCCCCCCGCCCGCCATCCCCCCCCCCACACGTCAGTAAGCATGAGGCATACATTCAGAGATGTATAGTAACTAAGTAGAACTACTTCACTATTGTACTTAAGTACCGAAAGGCGGTATCTGTACTTTCCTAGAGTAGAATTTTTTTCTCCTACTTCCACTTTTACTTCACTACATTTTTTCGATGATTTCAATACTTCTACTCCGATATTTTTTTTTTTTGTGCTGCATAGTTACTCGTTACTATTATAAAAATTACCACTGCCAGAACAGTAGATGGCAGGTTTCATGAAGTTCAAAACATGTGTATTATCAGCGCATACCAAAATAAAAGCTACTGTATGTATAAATAAAAGCTGCATTTGAAATAATAAAAAACAATATGATGTTCAAACTTTTGACTTCTTTCTTTAATAGCTACATAACGCAGTACTGGTACTTTTACTTTCAGTACTTGAGTAGAAATTTTTTTTTCAAAACTACTTGCAATACTAAAGTACAAAAAATGTTGAATACTTTAGTACTTCTACTCAAGTCACTTTTTGATCGAGCACTTCCACTTCTACTCAAGTATGGGTTTCGAGTACTTTATACAACTCTGCATACATTTAACCCTTTGATCACCCACAGTATTAACCCCTTCCCTGCCAGTGTCATTTATACAGTAACAGTGCATATTGTTAGCACTGATTACTGTAGTGATGTCACTGGTACCCCCAAAAGTGTCAAAATGTCAGTTAGGGGTCCAATCTGTCCACCGCAATGCCTCAGACCCGCTAAAAATCGCAGATCACCGCCATTACTAGTAAAATAAAAAAAACAATAAAAATGACATACGTAAATCGTTCCCGTAGTTAGTAAACGCGATGACTTTTGCGCAAACCAATCAAAATACGCTAATTGCGATTTTTTTTTTTACCAAAAATATGTAGCAGAAAACGAATTGGCCTAAAATGTTAAAAAGTTTTGATTTTTTGGATTTTTTTGGGGGGAATGTTATATAGCAGAATGTGAAAAGTATTTTTTTTTTTCTTAAAATTGTCGCTCTTTTTTTGTTTATAGCACAAAAATTAAACATCGCACAGGTGATCAAATACCACTAAAAGAAAGCTCTGTTTGTGGGGAAAAAAGGACGTAAATTTCATTTGGGTACAGTGTCGCAAAACCGCGCAATTGTCCATTAAATTAACACAGTGCCGAATTGCAAAATAGGGCCTGGTCAGAAAGGGGGCAAATCCTTCCGGTCTTAACCACTTAAGCCCCGGAAGATTTTACCCCCTTCCTGACCAGGGTTTTTTTTGCGATTTTTTACTGCGTGACTTTAACGGACAATTGCGCGGTTGTGCGACGCTGTACCTAAACGAATTTGACGTTCTTTTTTCCCCCACAAACAGAGCTTTCTTTTGGTGGTATTTGATCACCTGTGCGATTTTTTGATCATGCGCTATAAACAAAAAAAGAGCGTCAACTTTGCAAAAATAACAATATTTTTCACATTTTTTTATATGAAATTCCCCCTAAAAAATGTAAAAATCAAAATTTTTTAACATTTTCGGCCAATTTGTTTTATGCTACATATGTTTGGTAAAAAAAAAATCGCAAAAAGCGTATTTTGATTGGTTTGCGCAAAAGTTATCGTGTTTACTAACAAAGGGAAAGATTTTTGTCATTTTTGGTGTTTTTTTTTTTAACGAGTAATGGCGGCGATCTGCGATTTTTTTGCGGTACTGCGACATTGCGGCGGACAGATCGGACCCTTGACTGACATTTTTGACACTTTTGGGGTTACCAGTGACATTACTGCAGTAATCAGTGCTGTACATATGCACTGTTACTGTAAAAATGACACTGGCAGGGAAGGGGTTAACTGTATTGGAGAGGGAGGGGTTAAGTGTGTCCTAGGGGCGTGCTTCTAACTGTGATTGGACATGGCTACTATTGTAAAAACAAAGATCAACGGTTCTACATAGTAGAACCGTCTGATCTCCATTTTTACACAGGGGAGAATGACAGGCGGCTTGTTTACATTAGCCGCCTGCCTTTCTTCCTTCCCGCCGAATGATCGCGAGTGACCGGCGGACATCGGGTCCGCCGGTCACACGCACTGACTTGTCTGGGAACGAGCCGGGGCGGGCGCGTGCCTCAACGGGCACGCTCGCCCGCTATTGGCTCACAAGCCAGTGACAGGCTAGTGACGTACCGGTACGTCACTTTGCCTGGCCGGGGCTGACCGCCGCAGTATATGTACTTGCGGCGGTCGGCAACCGGTTAATGCACCCAGAAAACCGCATCTGGTAGTGCAACTTTTTAAACCAAAAATTTACCCATGACACAACAGTGAGAGAGGTGAACTTTTTAAAATGGGGACACCAAATTCGACATTGGATTCCACTTATGTGAACGCCCCGAATGACCATAGTTGTGTTGTACATCACATTACCTGATGGCAATGGTTTGAAGTTCAGGTCTAGGAAAGGAACTTTCATAAAGCAGGGGGCCCGCATGCTCTTCTCCACGTCGCCCTGTAGCAGGATCAGGTCTGCGATCTCCTGCGTCCACGTTGTACCTTGGGGAAAAAAATTGGTTACGCTATGTCAGCCGGCCAATAGACTTACAGGTATCTCTATAGCAGTGGTTCTCAACCAGGGTTCCATGGAACCCTAGGGTTCTTCCTGAGGTTGCTGGGGGTTCCTTGAGCAACGAGCAATTTCTGCCTCTCAGATTAGTTCCCAATGACACCATTGTTCCTTTTAGCTATCTGTAAGAAGATAATTCTTCCCAATGTCCACAAGTGTAAGGAGCATTCATCCCACTGACCATCACACTAATGTATCATGAGTTGTAGATAAAGTCATTTTTAGTAGGGGTTCCCTGAGACCTGAAAATTATTTCAAGGGTTCCTCTGTGTTGCAAAGGTTTAGAAAGGCTGTTCTGTAGGAATGACAATCAGGGAGACACCCAGTGGCGGCTGGTGCTCCATTGGTCAGACGGACCTGGTCATTGACACCCCCCCCCCCGTCACTCTAGAGTCCAGTCCACACCATATCCCCCCCCGGGCGCCAGTTCACTTACCTTGTTCCTCTGGACTAACAGGCGGCGATGGCTTCCCCCTCAGTCTCCTCCATGTCCCCTCTTGGTGGCCATCTCCTCCCTCCTCCTCCACCAATAAGATGCCCTCTTCTTTAGCCAATTGGGAAACAGGTCTCAGGACCCGCTTCCTGATTGGCCGGGAGGAGAATCAGTGCTGCAATAGCAAATATTCATTCGCTATTGTCACACAACTGGGTGGGCTCAGGGCGCGGTGCTCTGCTCCCTGAGCCCACCCTTTTTTTGAAGCCTATTAAAGCCTCTGGCTTTAGTCACGTACTTAAAGGAAAAAAAAAAAAAACCTCATTGGAATCCATGTGTCCGGCCCCCTGCATGTAGATTAGGGGGCCGGACGCATGGATGGGGGGGCGACGCCCCTGCTCCACTGGAGACACCTACCTACCTTCAAGTGTGTATTTGAACCACAAGGACTGAGCTCAATTCAAGACCTGATAATGAGGACAGTACATTATGGCACTTTTCCACTGCAAGTACCGGCTCGGCTCTACTCGGCCCTGCTTGGTTTTCCACTTCATGGTACCGCATGGTACGGTGTTGGAACGGTTCGGTACGGTTTGGTATGGTTTGCTTTTCCACTAAAGTAGTACTAAAGTAAGTGGGTGGGATAACAACGATTCTCTGACCAATCAGTGGCTATTAGTGACTGCATGCAAAGGATTGTGGGATATGGTACCGGTATGGTACCTCTTGGAACCATAATCGAGGTGGTAAGCTGTACCGTTCGGTTCCATGTAGTGGAAAAGTGCCGCCGTACCGTACCGTCCATTCAGAAAAGGAAGGAGCTGGTAAATTACATATTTACTGACCCCTTCCTGGTTCTCTATTGTGACACATCCCCTGCAGCAGCCGGCAGGAGAGTGGGGGGGGGGGGGCGCAGTGAGTGGGGGGGGGGGGGGATGGGGGGAGCACACAGGGGCCCAGAGACAGAAGAACACAAGTGAACTGGATAGGAGGAGTGGCGGGGGCAGCATACAGAGGAACCAATCTCCTCCATTTTCCTCCTGCAGCTACAGGAGGGAAAAGGAGGACAGTGATTTCTCTACATGCTACCCCCACCATCCATCCTATTCAGGTGTACAGGGGAGCCGTACAGGCCCCCTGGAGTATGGGGCCCCGTTGCAATTGCAACCCCTGCAACCCCTGTAGTTACGCCCCTGTTTACAAGGATTAAACAGCTGACATGCTAGTGAACAATAGCACTTTGTAGTCTTTGCTTTTTCATTTTTGCGCTCGTAGTTTTACTGCTAATGTCTATTATATAACAATTAATATGTGTAACTTGCCGTCAGTGGTACAATTATGAGTGCAAAAATTGATAACTGGTGACATTAGATCATCAGACGCAATGCATGCACCTTAGACCTCAGATCAGACCCAATGTATGCACATCAGGATCCAGACCATCAGCCCCAATGCATGCCATTTAGACCTCAAATCATCAGACACAATGCATGTCCTGTAGACCTCATATCAGTGCTAATGTATTCCCTTCAGATCATCGGCCCCAGTCTATGCACTGTAAGCCTTAGATCATCAGCCCCAGTGCATGCCATTCAGAGCTCAGATCAGCCCCAATACATGCCCTATTAGACCTCAGATCATCAGAGCCAATACATTCTTCAGGCCTCAGATCATCAGCCCCAGTGCATGCACTGTAGACCTTGGATGAGCTCCAATGCATGCCCTTCAGACCTCAGATCATTAGATCCAATGCATGCACTTGAGACCTCAGATCATCAGACCCAATGCATGCACTTCAGACCAACATTTGCAGAGCTATTCAACATGCGAATCTGCATGCACATTCATACTGTGCAAATGCCAGCAAAATTGAATGTTATTAGGCCATATTCTCTCAAGGTCGGATGTTTTTCATTGATAAGAATAGCGTGAATCAAGAAAATACTACATTATGGCCACTAGATGGCGATCATAGTAATTTAGTTTTTTCCTTCCTATGATCATCAGTTCCACCTAGTGGCTATAATGTGGTATAGTCCTGATTCGCACTATTCTGTATGAAGAATAGCATTCAATCTGGAGAAAGTAATAGCCTAAAAACCTTTCTTTTAATGGGCATTTGCTTAGAGTGAATGTACATGCAGTTTCACAGGACAAATAGTTTTGCAAATTTGCTATAAATACACCCCATAGGGTGTGATATGCGGTGTGGGATGGCGCCCCCTACAGACCTAATCCAGGACAGAGAACATTACATGACCGCAATTTACAATTGCGAAAAAGCGTAGGAAAATAAAAAGTTTTAAAGAAATGAAGGTCAAACCTATAATACACAACACTGTCAGTTATTTTTGCCTAAAGTAACAATTTTTTTTCCATTATCTCTTATTTTATCTAATTGCACAGCAATGCCCAATGGAAGGTTCCATGCTGAGTCACGGTGGCAGCGAGTGGAGATCGCTGGCAGCTGTGCAGTGATTTCATAATGTGGGTTGTTAGGATTTTATAAGATCATATTGCATCTCTTGTAAACACAATCCTTTTATTACAATCATAATCCTAGCATGGGAACTCAGCTGGGGTCAGCCAGTGATCAGCATTGTGAGGATATTAGTGGTCACTGAATCCCAACCGATTAAATTTCAGGGACAATTTCAAGGGACTTAAAGTTTGCTTTTATTTTGTGGTTTAAGAAGGAGGTATAGTATAAAGGAGCTTACACTCTAATGTCCCCCCACAGTCACACACTATTATTTTTATACAGTGCCTTGAAAAAGTATTCACACCCCTTGAAATTATCCACATTTTTGTCATGCTACAACCAAAAACATATTTTATTGGAATTTTATGTGATAGACCGACACAGTGGCACATAATTGTGAAGTGGAAGGAAAATGATAAATGGGTTTTACATTTTTTTTAAGCAAATAAATATCTGAAAAGTGTGGCGTGCATTTATATTCAGCCCCCTTTACTCTGATACCCCTAACTAAAATCTAGTGGAACCAATTGCCTTCAGAAGTCATCTAATTAGTAAATAGAGTCCACCTGTGTGTAATTTAATCTCAGTATAAATACAGCTGTTCTGTGAAGCCCTCAGAGGTTTGTTAGAGAACATTAGTGAACTAACAGCATCATGAAGGCCAAGGAACACACCAGACAGGTCAGGGATAAAGTTGTGGAGAAGTTTAGAGCAGGGTTAGGTTATAAAAAAATATCCCAAGCTTTGAAATTCTCATGGAGCGCTGTTCAATCCATCATCCAAAAATGGAAAGAGTATGGCACAACTACAAACCTACCCAAGACATGGCCGTCCACCTAAACTGACAGGCCAAGCAAGGAGAGCATTCATCAGAGAAGCAGCCAAGAGGTCCATGGTAACTCTGGAGGAGCTGCAGAGATCCACAGCTCAGGTGGGAGAATCTGTCCACAGGACAACTATAAGTTGTGCGCTCCACAAATCTGCCCTTTATAGAAGAGTAAGTTACTCAGTTACAGAAGCCATTTTAGTTCTGATGCAGGCAAGTGAAGATCTTCAAATTTGCCTCTAGATACACAAATGCCAGCACCGGGCAGGCCCCAGGAGACCGTGGTTCAGGAGTGCTGACCCTACTTCTATCTGGATTTGGTCGACTCTGGGGGAGTGCATTCGATGGAAGGGTTGTGTAGCCTACACATCCCAAAGTTACCAAGTTCTGGATAAGATCATTGCTTTACTAATTAGGGGTTGAGCATTAAAAATGGACTTGAACTGAAAAGCCATCTGAGCTCTCCTTGGTGCATCCATCACGAAGAGAGGACGCTGTCCGTTTGTTTACTGTGTATGGTGCCATTCATCCGGCTTGAGGGAAGGACATTCCAGGGATCATTGCTTCAATAATTAAAAGGTTGAGCATTAAAAATGGACTTGAACTGAAAAGCCATCTGAGCTCTCCTTGGTGCATCCATCATGAAGGGAGGACGCTGTCCATTTGTTTACTGTATATGGTGCCATTCATCTGGCTTGAGGGACGGACAACCAAGGGATCTGGATCTTGGCCCTATCATCTATTGTAAATAAAGTGATTGAGACTGCCCTTATTAGGGGGTCACTTTGTACTTGGTAAGCGCGGTATGAGATCATAGCCTGGTGACACCTCTGCTATATTTTTCTCATCGCTATCCACAGAATTCGGGATTTCTCATCTTTATCTTTTTAAGCACTTTAATGGGACTGTTATAATACGGACATTAATAGGTTCAACGTATCAATTATTAATTAGCGCTGCACTTTTGCTTTTTATTTTGTGTTAATCTGGTGTCAGCTGCTGTTAATTTGTTTGCGTGGATTTTTTTTTTTTTTGTTTACAAACTTTTTATTTGGGATAAATTGGTGGTACAAGAGAAAATTGTATTTTGGCATAGTTTTGTAGATCAGATTTTTTTGTCCCCTCCTCCAGGTGATTTTGTTTGCTAACTGTTTTTGTTTGAGACCCTCCAGATTCACGTAGACCAGGGGTGGGGAACCTATGGTTCGGGGGGCCGTATGCGGCCCGCAAAGTCATTTGGTCTGGCCCCCTGTGCAGCTGAGTCTGTGTCTCTCAGCTGACCTGTTAGAACGGAGCCAATGCTTCCTGTATAGTTCCTGCTCTGTTCTGACAGTCTGAGTGAGTCACAGGCGGAGTGATATTAAATGCACTCCACCTGTGACTAATACAGGAAACATCGCCTCTTCCTCCAGCATGGCGCTGCTACACTTTTCCTAGCCAGCATTTCCCTCCAGCAGCACACACAGCAGTACCAGCCAGAACCAGCAGTACCAGCCAGCAGTGCCCACAGCACAGTACATGCCAGCAGTACCAGCCTGAGCCAGCAGTACCCACCAGCAGTACCAGCCAGCTGTACCCACCAGCAGTACCCACCAGCAGTACCAGCCAGCTGTACCCACCAGCAGTACCAGCCAGCTGTACCCGCCAGCAGTTCTTTTCAAAACTTACCACCACAAAAACTGACCGACGCAAACCTTGAAAACCAGTTGCGAGTAGCAACATCATCAATACCAGCTAACCTCACACACCTCACCAAAGAGAAGCAGTTGCAACCATCACATTAGGGGTGAGTTAATTAAATGTTTGACCAAATATGACAGGCTAATTTTTAAGTTGATAATTTTGTACGGCCCCCAAATTATTTTATAAATACCCAAATGGCCCTTGGCAGAAAAAAGGTTCCCCACCCCTGACGTAGACAAACCCAACTTGATTATTTTTGGTTAAAAAGAAACTCAGATTAGGTAGGATGAATATTTTCTGCCATGCCCTTCCTTCCAGCACTTACCTGCTTTAGGAAATGTAGCAATAAGGATATCATCTTCACGTGCCTGGAAGTTCCAGAACTGGTCCCACATCTCCAACGTGGTGTCTGGGAGGAGAACCCCATCCACAAGCTGCATTTTTATTTGTATGTTCTTCATCTGTTCAGCAATCATGTCAAACATTTTGGGGTCCATCCTGGGATGTCTTGTTCTGGAAATACAAGGAAAAAGTTTATTAACACGATTATGAACCTAAAAAACGTAAACTTCCTGCAATTATAGATAACATAACTAACGGTTACAATGTACAGTTGCACAGTATTCCTTCAATGCTCCGGCAATTCAGCTGCTTTAATTACCTAAGGCTCTGTTCACATATAAGAGTTTTGGATCACGGGCAGAATCGCGGCAATTCTGAACCATTGCAAGTCGCGGGACGCCTGAGCGATTGCAATGACACCCTAAATGCGGCACGATATTGCCACGATTGTCGCCTGACGAATGGTGGCAAAATCACGCAGAATCGCAGAATGCCTGATGCCCAAAAAGAAGTTCATGTACTTCTTTTGGCATCAGGCGTCCCGCGATTCTGTATGCGCGATTTTACCGCGCTTCGTCGGGCGGCAAAATCGCGCAGCCTTTGGGGGGGCCATTGCAAGTCAAGGGAATCGCCTGGGCGTTCCACGACTTGCAATGGTTCGGAATCGCGGCAATTCTGCCCACGATCCAAAACGCCTATATGTGTATATGTGTAGATTACGCCTTAATCTATACTCCGCTAGCAGAAAGCTGAAATGAGGATTTATGTAGGATTGCTTACTCTATATAGTGATGGGCGAATTAATATGATTTGCAGTACTTCATAAACTTGAAGAAATATCTCTAAAGGTAAGAAGAACTCAGATAAAAATACATCTGTTCTTGCATAAAAATAAAAACACAAAATGTAAAATAATAATGTAAACTAAATAAAAAGTATAGTTACAGCTCATGTTTGTGGTACATTGTCATGATAAAATGTAACTTTAAGCTGGTGCATTCTTATATCTATCATTTTAATCAACTAATATTGCATATATACTAATATAGGTAAAAATGATGTAATGTTCTTTCTTATTTGAATGCCTTTTGGGGAAATATTATAGTAGAAAGAAAGCACCCATACTTAGTGATGCGCCGAACACCCCCCGTTTGGTTTGCACCAGAACATCTCGAACAGGAAAAAAGTTCTAGCGAACATGTGAACTCCATTGAAGTCTATAGGACACGAACATGAAAAATCAAAAGTCCTCATTTTAAAGGCTTATATATGCAAGTTAGTGCCATAAAAAAATGTATGGGGACCCGGGTACTGCCCTGGGGGACATGTACCAATGCAAAAAAAGAAGTTTTAAAACAATAGTTTTTACAGGAGCAGTGATTTTAATAATGTTTAAAGTGAAACAATAAAAATAAAAAATTCCTTGAAATATCGTGCCTGGGGGGTCCCCTTAACCACTTAAGCCCCGGAGGATTTGGCTGCTCAAAGACCAGAGCCTATTTTGCAATTCGGCACTGCGTGACTTTAACGGACAATTGCACGGTCGTGCGATGCTGTAACCAAATGAAATATACGTAGTTTTTTCCCCACAAACAGAGCTTTCTTTTGGTGGTATTTGATCACCTGGGCAATTTTTACTTTTTGCGATATAAACAAAAAAAAAGCGACAATTTTGAAAAAATAACAATATTTTTCAAATTTTTTTATATGAAATTCCAAAAAGCAAGAATCAAATTTTTTTTAACATTTTAGGCCAATTTGTTTTCTGCTACATACGTTTGGTAAAAGAAATCACAATAAGCGTATTTCGATTGGTTTGCGCAAAAGTTATTTTGTCTACTAACTACGGGAAATATTTATGTAATTTTTATTGTTTTTTTTTTTACTAGTAATGGCAGCGATCTGCGATTTTTTTTTTTTTTGCGGGACTGCGACATTGCGGTGGACAGATTGGACCCTTGACTGACATTTTTGACACTTTTGGGGGTACCAGTGACATTACTACAGTAATCAGTGCTATAAATATGCACTGTTACTGCAAAAATGACACTGGCAGGGAAGGGGTTAACTTTATTGGTGATCAGTGGGTTAAATGTATCCCTAGGGGCATGATTCTAACTGTGGGGGGGCGTGGCTTGTGATGTAACCACAGAGACATACGATCCTACATAGCAGGATCGTATGATCTCTGCAGTTACACCAGGGAGAATGACAGGCGGCTTTTTTTACATCAGCCGTCTGCCTTTCTCCCTCTCCACCGGGAGATCGCGAGTGACCGGCTGACATCGGAGCGTGGGAATGTTAGTGAACGAGCGGGGGCGGAAGCGCGCCTCCAGCGGTGCGCGCTCGCCCCCTAGAGGCTCGTAGGTGAGCGACGTAGCCCTACGTCGGTTTGCCTGTAGGGAGCTGACTGCCGCAGTAAATAGTCGTGCGGCGGTCTGCAAGCGGTTAATGTGCCTGTAAAGTGGCGTATCTGTACGATGTATGGAGCCTGCTGCAGCAATACTGTCATTTGTCAGAAAAAAAGTCAGTTAAACTTGTTCGCGGATGTAATGTATTGTCAGCTCCTGGCAATACAGATTAAAAAAAACATGAAAAAAACAGCGTGGGGTCCCCCCTCCAGTCCATACAAGGCCCTTTGGGTCTGGTACGGATTTTAGGGGAACTCCACGCCAAAAATCCCAAAAAAAAAAGGCATAGGGTCCCCCCCCAAAATCCATACCAGACCCTTATCCAAGAAAACAGCCTGGCAGGCAAGGATGGGGGGGGGAGACGAGTGAGCAGCCCCCACCTCCTGAACCATACCGGGCCGCTTGCCCTCAACATGGGGATGGTGCTTTGGGGTGTCCCCAAAGCACCTTATCCCCATGTTGATGGGGACAAGGGCCTCTACCCGACAACCCTGGGCTATGATTGTGGGGGTCTGCAGGGGGGGGGCTTATCGGAATCTGCACGCCCCCTTTAATAACTGCTGTTTTATAGACAAGGGGCAGGGCCAACCAGTTACATCACCCAGGGGCACCGCCCCTTCTGACGTCACATGATGTCAGAAGGCGGCGGTGCCACCGTGTGACGTAATCGGGTTGCCCCGCCCCTTCCTATAAAAGAGCTGTCAAAGCTCAAGGGTGTAATTCAGCCTCTGAAGATTAGTGTCTTTGAATTTTTCGGGTGTGGCGGGTGTCGTGATTGACGATGGATTTACTTCGAGGGACACTATGTGTTTATTTTTATTTTTGAATTAAAAACTTGTCAAAAACTGTCTAATGTGTTTATTTTTTTTTGTACACTTTTGTGGTGAATGGGTAGGGGTACGATCTACCCGATTCACTTAGGGGGGAGCTCATGGTTGTCGGGAAGAGGACCTTGTCCCCATCAACATGGGGACAAGATGCTTTGGGGGGGGGGGGGCAGAAAACACCCTCCCCATGTTGAGGGCAAAAGGCCTGGTATGGCTCAGGAGGGGGGGGGGACCCCACGCCGTTTTTATCTTTTGAAATTTTGGCCCGAAGGGCCTGATATGGACTGGGGGGGCCCTACGCCATTTTTTTCATCTGTATTGCCAGTACTGCTGCAGCAGGCTCCATACATCACACAAATGCGCCACTTTACAGGCACATTAGGGGGCCCCCCAGGCACGATCTTTAAAGGAATTTTTAATTTTTATTGTTTCACTATAAGCATTATTAAAATCACTGCTCCTGTAAAAACGATTGTTTTAAAAAATGTTTTGCATTGGTACATGTCCCCCAAGGCAGTACCCGGGCCCCCATACACTTTTTTTATTGCAATAACTTGCACATAAGCCTTTAAAATGAGGACTTTTGATTTTTCATGTTTGTGTCCCATAGACTTTAACCACTTCAGCCCCGGAAGGATTTTCCCCCTTTCTGACCAGGCCCTATTTTGCGATTCGGCACTGTGTTGATTTAACAGACAATTGTGCGGTCGTGTGACGCTGTACCCAAACAAAATTTACGTCCTTTTTTTCCCCCAAAAATAGAACTTTCTTTTGGTGGTATTTGATCACCTGTTGCGATTTTTAATTTTTGCGCTATAAACAAAAAAAGAGCGACAATTCTGAAAAAAAAAACAATATTTTTCACGTTCTGCTATATGACATTCCCCAAAAAAATTTAAAATCAAAATTTTTTTACATTTTAGGCCAATTTGTTTTCTGCTACATATTTTTGGTAAAAAAAAATTAGCAAAAATCATATTTCGTTTGGTTTGCGCAAAAGTTATCACGTTTACTAACTACGGGAAAGATTTATGCCATTTTGATTGTGTTTTTTTTTTTACTAGTAATGGCGGCGATCTGCGATTTTTTGTTTGCGGGTCTGCGACATTGCGGTGGACAGATCGGACCCCTAACTGACATTTTTGACACTTTTGGGGGTACCAGTGACATTACTACAGTAATTAGTGCTATAAATATGCACTGTTACTGTAAAAATGACACTGGCAGGGAAGGGGTTAACACTGTTGGTGATCAAGGGGTTAAATGTATGCCTCATGCTTACCGATGTATGGGGGGGGGGGGGGAGTCCTGTGACAGAGATAGAGATCACAGGTTCAGCTTTGCTTAGTCTGCAGATGCCTTCCTGTCTGTCACTGGGAAGACCCGCCTGCTTTGTTTACATAAGCAGGTGGGTCTTCTCACAGTTTCCCTGATGATCGGGGGGAGAAAGGCAATTGCCGCCTCTCCTTCCCCGGCCCAACTCCCGCTGTGTCTAAACACAGCGGGAGCGTGCCTCCGGCACCGCGCGTGCGGCGCCGGGATCACTAGGATTCCAGGGGAGCCGACCTGCCACAGTAATATTACTGCGGGCAGTCGGCCAGTGGTTAATAGAGTTTGCGTGTTCACTAGAACTTTTTGCCCGTTCAGCGAACACATGAACACCCGATCTTCGTGTCGAACATCCAGCCCATCCCTGCAGACTAACCGTGTTCCAATTTCACCCCTTATTAACCTTTAGTTAACCCTAATCAGCCCTAATTAACTCCTTCCTCCCCTTCTCCTTTTAGCTATTATTTTGCTTTTGATTTTTTTTTTTTTAACTTAATTTTTTTTTCTACCTTTAGAGTCGGTTCACACTGGGGCGACACAACTCCTTACTACTTCGGGGGCGACTTGCGCATTACTATGCACCACGACTTCGGAGTGACTTGCAGGGACTTCACATAATGGAAATCTAGGCAAGTCGCTCCGGGTCGCCCCGAAGTACTACAGGACCCTTTTTCTAAGTCGGAGCAACTTGTGTCGCTCCTATTAGAACGGGTCCTGTAGCGGTCAATGGACCGCGAGGGAGCGCGACTTGTCAGGCTAAAAAGTCGCGGCAATGTGAACCGGCTCTTAATATTTTATTATTCATTCTTATTAAGTTTGTTTATTTTATTTTTTTTTCAGTGTTACATAAAAACAAAATGTGCAAAACGCAAATAAAACAATTTTTTTTTTCATTTGCAAATAACTTTACCATACCATGTACCACAAAGGTAATTTTACTGTCATTTTAATGTGATACTACACAATACCTTTATTCTCCAAAAATAATCCATGCACATCCACTACTTATTCATGGAATTATTTCTTACTGTGTTTTTCTGCCTCCTGGTAATGTCCTCAGTGAGCTCCTGAACCTCTCCTCTCCTCCCTTCCAATTCCCTTTAAATGGCACGGTTGTTGCATGTTAGTTGCAGTCCCGTGCAGTGCTCTACGCACCATAGGGTGGAATGTTTGCTTTACCTGGATCTTGGTGTTCTTTTATCTGCTTTTTTCTGCCGGTGTTCCAACTTTCTGTCCTCTCTGGTAAATCCTCTTCTCCTTTCTTTATTCTCCTTCCTTTATACGGTTTAATCCTTGGCTTCAGTTTCCGAGTTTTCCTGCCCTCTGCCATAATCCCTCCTATTACCAGTAACCTCACCTTTCCCCGAGACCGGCCTCCCTCTCTTTTCCCATGACCGGCTCCCCCCATCCCATTCAATGAACTGGCAGACAGGTTAAAAGAGGACAGAGGTGGCTCAGCGGATTTGAGTAACCTGCAGAAGAACTACAAGTCCCAGCATGCTTGATGTTCCCTTTATAGAGGCTGACTGTAGACATGAGAATGAGATATTTTTTATTTAACCTCTTAACCAGGGCCGGAATAAGAGCATCATGGGCTTGGTGCTGAGGATTTTAAAGGGCCTTAAGGGCCGTGCCTTGGCATGCACCCAGAGGAGGAAGGGTGCAGCCATGCATGCCTAATTCAACATGGGATGCTGTCTCTGAAGCCCATAAACACATCCATGCATCGGCAACTGTCCCTCCTTGTCCGGCCTTCGCGCTGTGTGGGGAGGTTCTGAGGGTGCTGCCTGGGGAAGCGAGCATAGAAGCCAGACTTCTGTGTTTACAAGTGACAGAAGAGCGGTAACAGTGAATATGGCCAACCCAGGGCCTATATAAAGGTAGGGGCCTGGAGCTGCAGCTCCAATAGCCCCTACGTTAATCTGGCCCTGCTCTTAACGACTGGGCGAATGGACGTAGCTATACGTCGGTCGCTCACAGGTAGCTAGGGGGCGAGTGCGCGCTCCCGTCCCCGCTGAAGCTGATGCAGCGGGCAGACGGCTCCGATTGCCGCCTGACACCCGCGATCGCTCCCCGCTGAGAGAGAAGAACTGTCAGCTGTTGTAAACACAACTGACCGTTCTTCTCCCTGGAATGATCACAGAGTGCCTGTGATCCTTCTATGTAGGATCACAGGTCTCTATATGCATTTCACAACATACAGTTAGAATCACTCCCCTAGGCTCACATTTAATCCCTTGATCACCCACAGTGTTAACCCCTTCCCTGCCAGTGTCATTATTACAGTAACAGTGTATATTTTTAGCACTGATTACTGTAGTAATGTCACTGGTCCCCCCAAAAGTGTCAAAAATGTCAGTTAGGGGTCCGATCTGTCCACCGCAATGTCGCAGTCCGTTAAACATCGCAGATTGCCGCCATTACTAGTGAAAAAAAAGCAATAAAAATGACATAAATCTTTCCCGTAGTTTGTAGACGCGATAAATTTTGCGCAAACCAATCAAAATACTCTTATTGCGATTTTTTTTTTTTTTACGAAAAATATGTAGCAGAAAACAAATTGGCCTAAAATGTCTCTATTTGGGGGGGAAAAAAAGGACATCAATTTCCTTTGGGTACAGCGTCGCATGCCGCGCAATTGTCCGTTAAAGTAACGCAGTGCCGAATCGCAAAATATGGCCTGGTCAGGAAGGGGGTTAATTCTTCCGGTCTTAAAGTGGTTAAAGTGGTTGTAAACCCTCTATATACCCGGTGAAGGGACTGGCCTCAGGTGATACGCAGAGATGAAACAAATCCTCCTACATAAGTTGTACCTGTTTATCTACGGTTTTCTTTTCTCTACATGTGTGCAAAGTGCAGTCATTATAAAGTTTGTCTGAGCAGTCAGAAAAAAGGGGGTGGAGAGCTGAAGTTACACTTTGCTAGACATGTGCAGAATGAAAAACATTTGTTTTGGTTAGTTTTGAATCATTATTTACATTCGTTTAGTTAAATTCATTTAATTTCGTTTTTGGAATTTACTTTGTTTATTCGAATTCAAATCGATTTGCATTTTCTATAATCGTCCGAATGCAGAAAATTTGAATCAAATCGAATTGCATTTGAATTTGAATCACATTTCATTCGAATTGCATTCGAATTTAATTCCATTCGAAATCTAATTTATTCTATTCAAATTTCAAATTTTGGAAGATGGTTAAAAGTCTTTCTTTTCCATTATATTCTATTGTTTTTTTCTATTCTATTTTTTTCTATTCTATTCTATTATTTTATTTTCTGTTCTATTTGTAGCGGACTACCACAATATATATATATATATATATATATATATATATATATATATATATATATATATATATATATACTGTATATATGCATGTTTATCGTTATTGTTGAAACTGCTAGTGTGCCCCTTTAAGGCCGCTTTCAGAAGGGGATCGGCCTCTCACAGGAAGTGGAAGAACTGGATTGTGGGAGATATAGTTCTGTACTGGAAGGCAGACTGTTATGTGGATGGCAGGAGGGACTCCCAGGGAGCCACGGGGAGAGAGAGGATCATGGGAAAGCTGATATACCTCTCTGCGGGCCAAGCAAGTGCTCTCTTGGTTCCCGGGACTCGTGGAGGACAGATCGGTCAGGGGTGTGGGAGGACACTGTTGGTGATGGAGGCCAAAGCGTGCGGCCTAATGTATTCCTTTGTTTTCTACTCTATTGTATTCTATTCAGAATTAATCAAAACTATTCAAACTCGATTCAAAGACTATTCAAATTTGATTTGAAAATGATTTGAATTTCATCTGATATTTTGGATTAGTTTAAATTCATTACTATTGTAATTCTAAAGTTCGGATACATCTGAATTTCTGAATAATGAAAAATGTGTCCGAATTTAAATTCAGAACGAAACATAGTGCCCATGTCTACACTCTGCAGAGCTCAGTAAGGAGAGCCCTGAGAGCTGATTGGAGGGAAGGGACAACCCCCCCCCCCCCTCCACACAGCACACAGGGACAGGCCTGAGGCTGTCAACCATAGTGTGCTGGAGGCCCCTCCCCCTGTCACCTTTTTTCTCTTGGTGTCAGGAAAACTTTTCAGAAGTGACTCATGCTGATAGGAGAGGAAGGAGGCAGCAGACAGAAATTACAATCGGCCGTTCACGTGTTGGCCAACAAACATTTTAATGCCTGTTTGGCCGAAAATGCGCTGTCGCTTGTCGGAAGCTTTAAGCCTCGTACACACGTACCGATTGTCGGCCGTAAATATTCGGGCGCCGAACGATCGGCCGATTGTCGGCTTGTTAGTATGATGCTTCCGACAACCGACAGCGCATTTTCGGCCGAACAGAATCGGATGTGCAGGCATTAAAATTTTTGTTGGCCAACACCAGAACGGCTGATTGTTCGCCAGTCAGTACAGAATTCGGCTGACAGACAGCAGATTTGCAAGACTGGGCATGCTCAGAAAAGAAAAAAGACACGGAAAGTTAACCATCACATGGCATCACTTCTGCAGTCGGCTGTTGTTGGCCGACAAAATTTGTGTGCAGTCTTTTGCAGTTTTCAACAGACATGACAGCCCTGGACAAAAGACGGCCGATCGTTCGGCCGACGATCGGTACGTGTGTACGGGGCTTTAGTGCTCTGGATTGAGACGAGTGCACACTATAGAGGGATATGATTTGTTCATATTTCATGTCTTAGGTTTAATATACCAGGACTAAAGGTGACCCCTAGGGCTACCAATAACTATGCAGTACAAAGACCTTCCTGATTGATGCAAATTGAATTAATGGTTTAGGATTGTCTTCATATTACACAGTTTTGGTAAAGCTAAAAGAAATTGTTTGGGGATTTTACATTCAGATTGTATAGTGTATGGCCAGCTTTAGTGGTGTGATTATAGACAGCAACAGAACTTGAGACAAAGAAGCATGCTGATAGGAGAGGAGAGCAGAGAGACAGGGAGATGAGCTCATCAGTTTGCTGCTTCTCGGTCCAGTGATCAATCACAGATCGGAGGAGGGACAAGACCTGTACATGTTACTGAACTGCAGCAGAGAAAAATCAGGTCTCCTGCCATACTGGGATCTGCTGCGTGTTAGAGCTGTGTAAATCTGAGAGCTGGACGGACAAAAATACAAATCCTTCGACAGGCAGAACAGCTCCCATATACAGCATTTATCTCTTCTGTCTATTCAGCTGTATGTCCAGAGCTCAGCAAAGCCAACTGTTTCAAAGTCCTTTGGGAGAAAACAAAGATGGTGCAATGGTTAAGAAGGTTAAATGGTCATAAAAACCTGGAGATAATCTCAAAGTTCACAAACATGTGCAATCTCTTGTATAACATTGTTACAATATTTGCTGCACTGAGACAGCAACAGAGAGGGATAACTTCCAATAAATAACATTATCCAACCAGATATCTAGAACCAATATTTCAGGGTTTGGTGAAGGCTGGAGAGTTCAACCCCCGGACAGTCTCTTCTATCTCTCATAAACTCTACTGGTGGCATGTCTATGCTGACTTCCCAAGCCTGTACACCTTCTGTGACCATTATGAGGGGTTCCCACCATTCCTGTGCTGAGTTCCTGGGTCTGTATATCTGCTGTGCCCATTATGAGGGGTTCCCACCCTCCCTGTACTGGGTTCCTGGGTCTGTACACCTGATGTATCCATTATGAGGGGTTCCCTCCATCCCCTGTGCTGAGTTCTTGGGTCTGTATATCTGTTTTGCACATTATGAGGGGTTCCCACCATTCCTGTGCTGAGTTCCTGGGTCTGTATATCTGCTGTGCCCATTATGAGGGGTTCCCACCCTCCCTGTACTGGGTTCCTGGGTCTGTACACCTGATGTATCCATTATGAGGGGTTCCCTCCATCCCCTGTGCTGAGTTCTTGGGTCTGTATATCTGTTTTGCACATTATGAGGGGTCCCCACCATCCCTGTGCTGAGTTCCTGGCTCTGTACACCTGCTGTGCCCATTATGAGGTGTTGGACATTTTTTGTCGGCTGCAGCCGCTGATCGGTGCATTCTGAGTGTGGAAAGTCTCCGCTCTTAGAATACAATGTCCCAGCATGGGGGGAAATCAGGGGAGGACTGGGTCAGGGGGCAGGGGGGCAATTGCCCCCTGGGCTGCTCTGATGTCCTGTAAAAAGGCTGCACCGCTTCTGCCATAGACATGCCTAAAGGTTTCCTGGTGAAGAGAAGTAAAAAGTCCCCACTGCTGACCTACTGAGTGCGGGATAAAGACAAGGACAGAGCGCAGCTCCCCCCCAACCCCCAGCACGGATGGTGTAAACTGTGTCTGAGCAGAGGCCATTTCCATGCCTCACTGGAGACTCTTCTCCCCCGGCCACCCCAACCGTGCTGTCCCAGCTCCCCCCAACCGCCCCCTGCTGGCCAGGTTGGGAACCCGGATTCAGCCAGTGAGTAGAGAGTACCTGGTGCAGGGCTTCAGTTTGGAATGGGGGTCAGGAGGGGGACAGGAAGAGGGAGAACGGAAGGGGGGCCAAGTCACTGCACCATGGGCCTATGGTTTGTACTTGCCCCCTGGGCTGAAAGTTGCCAGTCTGACCCTGGGGGAAATCTTCCAACCACCACGCTTGTGCAGACTAGGTCTCAGCCAGCTTAAGTCTCAGAAGGCACAGGGGCTCAGTTTCAGGCATAGAAATGCATTGGTCCAACACCGAGCAAGGCGTCTCCGCACCTTCTAAGATAGCGTCTGTTTGCTGATTGGATATGATGTTGCTGGATCGTGAAAGGTGTGAGTGCGACATATTTTACTAACACACCACTAAAAGGAGACTTATTATCAAAAAAAGTTCAACCTATAAGACCGAGATCAAAGATACTTATTCTTTTGTTTGTAGCACCCTCCTAGGTAGGTGCTAGGTAAAAGCATCTATTGCTCTTTCTGCTTATCAGGGGAGCTGATCTATTAGGTTGCCTATTACATGTCTCCGGGTGTGATTCACTGGGTCTGAGGGAGTGTCCCCACTGTATCCAATGAGGGAGCTTGTTGGACAGTGGAGGAAACCCAGCCAGTGACACATTGGCTTTTTGTGGGAGGGCACCCTTGCAGTGCATCCTGGGATTGCCCATAAAAGCTGAAGGGACATGTGACAGGGAGTCTTTGGCAGTAAGCAGAGTCCCAGGAGGAGGTGGACGGCTATCTCTTCTCCTGCTGTATGAGGAAAGCGGTCACCGGCAGTTGGCCTAGTACACCAGGTGTGGAGCTGAGCTGCAGAGGATCTAGTAGAGCTGGCATTGTAGCTGCTGGCAGAGTCTTCTGGGAAAAACAGAGTCCGCGAGTACCAGGGGACTTGCCAAAGGGTCTGCCCAGAAAGGGGGACCACTCCAGTGAAGTCAGAGGATAAAGGTCAGCTCACATGGAGTGTTACAGTAAAGGGGGTGCCGTATAGAACCCCGAAGAATAGGGACAAAGGGGGTGCCAGGTAGGACCGTGAAGAGCGATTCACAGTTCATACAATTCTAATTCACCATCATCCAGTGTTATTCAGAAGTCCCAGCAATTGTGCATAGTTACTTAGTTGGAGTACCCCCAGAGATGTATAGTAACTAAGTAGAACTACTTCACTACTGTACTTAAGTACTGAAAGGCGGTATCTGTACTTTCCTAGAGTAGAATTTTTTTCTCCTACTTCCACTTTTACTTCACTACATTTTTTCGATGATTTCAATACTTCTACTCCAATATATTTTTTTTTGTGCTGCATAGTTACTCGTTACTATTATAAAAATTACCACTGCCAGAACAGTAGATGGCAGGTTTCATGAAGCTCAAAACATGTGTATTATCAGCGCATACGAAAATAAATGCTACTGTATGCATAAATAAAAGCTGCATTTTAAATAATAAAAAGCAATATGATGTTCAAACCTTTGACTTCTTTCTTTAATAACTACATAACACAGTACTTGTACTTTTACTTTCAGTACTTGAGTAGCAAAATTTTTTAAAAAAACTACTTGCAATACTTAAGTACAAAAAATGTTGAATACTTTAGTACTTCTACTCAAGTCACTTTTTGATCGAGCACTTGTACTTTTACTCAAGTATGGGTTTTGAGTACTTTATACAACTCTGAGTACCCCACTCATCCCTTCTCCTATCCCAGTTCTCAAATAAATCAACAAAAAACCAAAACCCCTGGACGGTTTTCTGACTGAGCCAAGCACTTAGAAGATGCTATATTGTCAAGTTGTTGCTATGGGTAACCCAGGGGAATCCGTAACCAGTAGCTCCCATGGGAGTAGTGCTACATGTTATTGCTCTGTGAATGTCCATTTCTGTATTTCACGTTCAGGATTTCTGTGCTCTGGGTTATTGTGGCTCCAATGGTTAGGCTGCCAGCTGGCACTGAGCAAGGTACAAGAGATAAGGACTGTGCCAGATCATAGTAGGGGGGAGGGGAACTTGGTCTGCAGGTTTATTTTACAATCTTTTGTGTTCTTTACAGCTCTGAGATGTTAGGTTTGCACATAGGTTCCAATTGTCCTCAATTTCCAGGGACATTCTCAGCTGATTTCCAGCTTTGATCAACAAAGGAGCAAGTGCAGTCCACATATGTAACATGAAGATAAGGCTTTCTCAGGTATAGGTGACACAATATGGCAGACCCAACTAGCTGGTTGCCCCCCTTCCGTCACTGACAGACCAGAGCTCTCCGTCTTCACTTTCTTTATCACCTTCTTCTCATGCCCAATAAAAACTAGAAAAAAGGAATTGGACTCAGATCTTTCCCCATCAAGCAAGATGTGGGGGGTGTGACTTAATAGAATGACCTCAGTCGATCTACAACAGGGTGGGGTGTCCCCCACAAAGTAGGTGCCACCAGAATTGTACCTTGTGAAATCAGAAACCAGATCGCCAAATGTTCATCCTAAGAGTCCATTATTCTGTTTTTTTTAGATAAACAGTACCAACAGGTTTTGGGGGTCAAACCTCCTTTATCAGGGCTTGATTAAAGTGGCGGAACTTTCTGTTGGACTCTTTAACACCTCCTATTGATAGTATCTGTCAGAAGAAACATGACCTGTGACATGACCTGTGACCTGACCTGTGACATGACCTGTGACCTGACCTGTGACATGACTGTAACATGACCTGTGACCTGACCTGTGACATGACTGTAACATGACCTGTGACATGACCTGTGACATGACCTGTGACCTGACCTGTGACATGACCTGTGACCTGACCTGTGACCTGACCTGTGACATGACTGTAACATGACCTGTGACCTAACCTGTGACCTTACCTGTGACGTGACCCGTGACATGACTGTAACATGACCTGTGACATGACTGTGACATGACCTGTGACCTGACCTGTGACATGACCTGTGACCTGACCTGTGACATGACTGTAACATGACCTGTGACATGACTGTAACATGACCTGTGACCTGACCTGTGACATGACCTGTGACATGACTGTGACATGACCTGTGACCTGACCTGTGACATGACCTGTGACATGCCTGTGACATGATCTGTGACATGACCTGTGACATGCCTGTGACATGACCTGTGACATGACTGTGACATGACCTGTGACCTGACCTGTGACATGACCTGTGACATGCCTGTGACCTGATCTGTGACATGACCTGTGACATGCCTGTGACATGACTGTGACCTGACCTATGACATGACCTGTGACATGACCTGTGGCATGACCTGTGCATTAATGGGCACATAGTCATTACTCCCCTTCCATCATTTACAGCCACTCATGATGTATTCAGGGGCCAAATCCTCCTTCATCAGAGTTTGAGCAAAGTAGCGAAGCTCTCCATTGGGCTCTACTTTACTCCTAAGGGATAGTATCTGTCAGGAGAAAAGAACGAGCTATCTCAAAGGATGTGTTTTGAACATACCCCCCACCTCCTCTTCCTCTTCTTTACACATGCTCATCACTCCATTTGCATCATTCAACAGCTGCACAAAATATATTCAACACATTTCAGGGGGCCAAAACCCCCTTCATCAGGGCTTGAGCAAAGTCGCATAGCTTTTTGTGAGTGAACGATCCCTATGATTATTATGCAATATTGCCCCAATCTGTATTGGACCCGAGGGACCACTGCTATCACTGTAGTAGCGGCAACCTCTACTTGCAACTTCCACAGGAAAACCTCAGGTATGAGACATGCACATATACAGTGCCTTGAAAAAGGATTCATTCACCTTGAAATTTTTCACATTTTGTCATGTTACAACCAAAAACATAAATGAGAAAAATGTAGAAAAAATGATAAATGGTTTTCAAAATTTTTTTTTACAAATAAATATGTAAAAAGTGTGGTGTGTATTTGTATTCAGCCCTTTACTCTGATACCCCTAACTAAAATCTAGTAAAACCAATTGCCTTCAGAAGTCACCTAATTCGTATACCTGTGTATAATTTAATCTCAGTATAAATAAAGCTGTTCTGTGAAGCCCTCATAGGTTAGAAAACCTTAGTAAAAAAAGACAGCATCATGAAGGCCAAAGAACACACCAGACAGGTCAGGGATAAACAGGGGCGTACCAAGGGGTTGGCCAAATTGGCGCCTGCCAAAGGGTGCAGGCAGAGGGGGGGTGCAAAAAAATTGGAAGTGTTAGCAGTGATTGTTGCGCCCTCCACACAGCCTGCGCCCCCAGGCAGCATGCGGCTCCAATCCCAGAGCCATGTGTCCACTCCAGGCGGCGTCAGTGCGGGCTCTCCGGAGCTCTGTCTCCGCCCACATATGAGGCTGGTCAGCGGTCACATGACCGCAACATCATCAATCGGCTCCAGCGGCGGCAGGCTGAGGATGGGGATTACACTGAGGCTGTCAGAGGAGCCCATACTGCCGACCAGCACTTGCAACCTCCTTTCCACTCCCAGGACAAGCTGACCAGGGGACACCTCTCTCTCTGTCACCCCCTCTCTCTCTCCCTGTCACCCCCCACTCTCATTCTCTCCCTGTCACCCCCCACTCTCATTCTTTCCCTGTCACCCCCCCCACTCTCACTCTCTCCCTGTCACCCCCCACTCTCCTCTCCCTGTCACCCCCCCACTCTAATTCTCTCCTTGTCACCCCCACTCTCTCTCTGTCACCCCCACTCTCTCCCTGTCATCCCCACTCTCTCTCCCTGTCACCCCCACTCTCACTCCCTGTCACCCCCACTCTCTCTCCCTGTCACCCCCCTCTCTCTCCCTGTCACCCCCTCTCTCTCCCTGTCACCCCCTCTCTCTCCCCCCCTCTTTCCCTGTCACCATCTCTTTCTCTCTCTCTCCCTGTCACCCCCCTCTCTCTTTCTCTCTCCCTGTCACCCCTCTCCTCTCTCTCTCCCTGTCACCCCCTCTCTCTCTCTCCCCCTGTCACCCCCCTTCTCTCTCTCTCTTATTTTTTTAAAGAAAGCCATAAGAAATCCCATTTGCAGTTTGGGAGAAGCCATGTGGGGGACACAGCAAACGTGGAAGAAGGTGCTCTGGTCAGATGAGACCAATATGTAACTTTTTGGCCTAAAAGCAAAACGCTATGTGTGGCGGAAAACTAACACTGCACATCACTCTGAACACACCGTCCCTACTGTGAAACATGGTGGTGGCAGAATCATGTTGTGGGGATGCTTTTCTTCAGCAGGGACAGGGAAGCTGGTCAGAGTTGATGGGAAGATGGATGGAGCCAAATACAGGGCAATCTTAGAAGAAAACCTGTTAGAGTCTGCAAAAGACTTGAGACTGGGGCGTAGGTTCACCTTCCAGCAGGACAGTGACCCGAAACATACAGCCAGAGATACAGCCAGAGCTACATTGGAATGGTTTACATCAAAGCATATTCATGTGTTAGAATGGCCCAGTCACAGTCCAGACCTAAATCCAAATGAGAATCTGTGGCAAGATTTGAAAGTTGCGGTTCACGGATGTTCTCCATCCAATCTGACAGAGCTTGAGATATTTGGCAAAGAAGAATGGGCAAAAATATCCCTCTCTAGATAGGCAAAGCTGGTAGAGACATCCTCAAAAAGACTTGCAGCTGTAATTGCAGTGAAAGGCGGTTCTACAAAGTATTGACTCAGGGGGGTGAATACAAATGCACACCGCACTTTTCACAGATTTATTTGTAAAAGATTTTGAAAACCATTTATCATTTTCCTTCCACTTCACAATTATGTGCCACTCTGTGTCGGTATATCACATAAAATTCCAATAAAATACATTTATGTTTTTGGTTGTAACATGACAAAATGTGGAAAATTTCAGAGGGTGTGAATACTTTTTCAAGGCACTGTATATTGGTCCATGCTGGAGCAATGGAACTATGCAAAAAAATCATACCTAAATTCCAACTTATTGTAAAGCTTTCTTTTAATTAAAATTAAAACCATGTTATACTTACAGTACATGCTCTTGGCAATGGTCTTGCAAAGAGCAGCCTGGATCCTCCCATTCTGTGGTCCCCTGCGGGCACTCCTGGCTCCTCCTGTTGGATAAGTGCTCACCACAGAAAGCCACTTTGTATGGGGGCACTCGTGTAGGCTCAATCCCAAGCCACCCTGTCTGTATCTACTGACACAAATGGGTTAGCTCAGCCCCTCCCCCCCTGCTCCTTTTTCACAGAATTTGATTGACAGCAGCAGGAGCCAATAGATCCCAATGGTATCAATCTGCCCAGTGAGGAGATAGAGAGTGGAGAGAGCTCCTAATTGTGTACAGCTCTGGATTGAGATTGTGCTCAAGTAAGTACAATTGGGGCTGAGGGGATCCTCTCACGCAGAAGGTTTTTACCTAAATGCATAGAATGCATTACGGTAAAAAAAACCTTTGGGCTTTAGAACCACTTTCAGCTTGAAAGTGAAATTAGGCTGGTGCTATGGTCACTGCCCCAGGTTTCTGTTTCAGGGTGGCTCCTTTCTTTTGCAGCATCCTATGGAATCACCCTTGCATGCGGAGACTAGAGTTGTACCTTCTCACACTGGCATCCGAGCTGAGTGAGCGCCCTCCTTGGCTGCATGGTTACTATGCAGAATTGCAGCCACTCAGCACTGAATCCAGAAAACTGCTGCTATCACTATAGTAGCTGCAACTACTACAGTGATTTTCAGCATCCACAGGGATCTGTCAGGTATAAGATATACATACTTACAGTATCTCACAAAAGTGAGTACACCCCTCACATTTTTGTAAATATTTTATTCTATCTTTTCATGTGACAACACTGAAGAAATTACACTTTGCTACAATGTAAAGTAGTGAGTGTACAGCTTGTATAACAGTGTAAATTTGCTGTCCCCTCAAAATAACTCAACACACAGCCATTAATGTCTAAGCCGCTGGCAACAAAAGTGAGTACACCCCTAAAAGAACATGTCCAAACTGGGCCCCATTAGCCATTTTCCGTCCCCGGTGTCATGTGACTGGTTAGTGTTACAAGGTCTCAGGTGTGAATGGGGAGCAGGTGTGTTAAATTTGGTGTTATCGCTCTCACTCTCTCATACTGGTCACTGGAAGTTCAACATGGCACCTCATGGCAAAGAACTCTCAGAGGATCTGAAAAAAGAATTGTTGCTCTACATAAAGATGGCCTAGACCAGTGATGGCGAACCTTGGCACTCCAGATGTTTTGGAACTACATTTCCCATGATGCTCAACAACACTGCAGAGTGCATGGGCATCATGGGAAATGTAGTTTCAAAACATCTGGGGTGCCAAGGTTCGCCATCACTGTCCTAGACTATAATAGGATTGCCAAGACCCTGAAACTGAGCTGCAGCACGGTGGCCAAGACCATGCAGCGGTTTAACAGGACAGGTTTCACTCAGAACAGGCCTCGCCATGGTCGACCAAAGGAGTTGAGGGCACGTGCTTAGCGTCATATCCAGAGGTTGTCTTCGGGAAATAGAGGTATGAGTGCTGCCAGCATTGCTGCAGAGGTTGAAGGGGTGGGGGGTCAGCCTGTCAGTGCTCAGACCATACACCGCACACTGTATCAAATTGGTCTGCATGGCTGTCATCCCAGAAGGAAGTCTCTTCTAAAGATGATGCACAAGAAAGCCCGCAAACAGTTTGCTAAAGACAAGCAGACGAAAGACATGGATTACTGAAACCATGTATTGTGGTCTGATGATACCAAGATAAATGTATTTGGTTCAGATGGTGTCAAGCCTGTGTGGCAGCAACTAGGTGAGGAGTACAAAGACAAGTGTTTCTTGCCTAGAGTCAAGCATGGTGGTAGGAGCATCATGGTCAGGGACTGCATGAGTGCTGCCGGCACCGGGGAGCTACAGTTCATTGAGGGAACCATGAATGCCAACATGTACTGTGACATACTGAAGCAGAGCATGATCCCCTCCCTTCAGAGACTGGGCCACAGGGCAGTATTCCAACATAACGACCCCAAACACATCTCCAAGATGACCACTGCCTTGCTAAAGAAGCTGAGGGTAAAGGTGATGGACTGGCCAAGCATGTCTCCAGACCTAAACCTTATTGAGCATCTGTGGGACATCCTCAAATGAAAGGTGGAGGAGCTCAAGGTCTCTAACATCCACCAGCTCTGTGATGTCATCATGGAGGAGTGGAAGAGGATTCCAGTGGCAACCTGTGAAGCTCTGGTGAACTCCATGCCCAAGAGGGTTAAGGCAGTGCTGGGAAATAATGGTGGCCACACAAAATATTGACACTTTGGGCCCAATTTGGACATTTTCACTTAGGGGTGTACTCACTTTTGTTAGATACTGTAGACTGGTCTAAGGTGGACCAATGTAGCTATGCAAAGAAATGCATACCTAAACAGTAGCTTTATGAAGAATTGGGAATTGTATTCTGTGTTAAAGGTAAATGGTTATCAGTTAATGATGTTTGCAGTAGCCATATAAAGGAAGAATTTGCACTTTCACCTCCTGTAAGGAATTCCCACCTCTTGACTTTTTCTATTACAATAAACACGGGAATAATCAGAATGACAAGACATTGAGATCTTCACATTCGCAGCGCCTGATCTAAAACTCACTTCTAATGCCTCGTACACAGGCATCGATAGTTGGCCGTGAATTTTCGGCCAACGTCCGTTCGGCCGATTTTTGGCTTGTTAGTATGATGCTTTCGACAACCGACTGCGACTTTTCGGCCGAATAAAATCTGGTGTGCAGGCTATAAAATTTTTGTTGGCCGTTAACTCAATGGCCGATTTTCCATCAGTCAGTACAGATTTCGGCAGACAAAAATCTGATGAGCAAGACTGGGCATGCTCAGAGATGAAAAAACACACGGAAAGTAAACCAGAACATGACATCACTTCACAAGTTGGTTTTTGTTGGCCGAGAAAATTCGTGTGCAGTTTAGAGCACATTTCAACCAACACAACAACACTGGACAAAAGTCGACCGATCGGTCGACCGATAATCATTGCGTGTGTACGAGGCATAAGGCTCCATTCACACCTGAGCGTATCGTTTTCAGGCATTTCTTTGGGCGTTTTTCAGCCGTTTCTTTGGGCTGTTTTTAGGCGTTTTTTTGGGGCTTTTTTCAGGCGTTTCTTTGGGCTTTTTTCAGGCGTTTTTTGCAGGTTTTTGGAGGCACGCATTGACATATAACAAAAACGCTTGTAATCTGCCAAAAAAGAAGCTCATGTACTTTTTTGAGCTTCAGGCCTTTTGCCTCGGGGGACAAAATGCTCAGATGTGAAATGAATGGAATTTTGCTTGTTGGGCGTTTTGAGACTTCAGAGATGAGCATTTTACGAGCAGAAAAACGCTCAGGTGTGAACAGGGGCCTAATAGTCAGACCATGTATACTTCCCAAGGGGGTGATAATGAGAATATCACAAATATTCCTCATAAATCAAATGGTATGCTGTACTATATATAGTCTATTAAAGCAACCCCAAGCAAAAAGTGAGGCTGCTGGATATAGAATTAATATTATAAATTATTATATAAAAAGAAAAACTTGTCAAAAGTCTAAAAACCAAAGAACAGAGTAGGGAATGGTTAAGACCGTTGCCAAGTTTTTCATGATTTGAACATATATGACTGAGATGCTGGATTCAATGCATCAACATGTTCAAGGATGAAGAAAATCAATCAAATCCATACGGGGTGCAATGGTTTCAGTGAGGACACTCTCATCACAAACAGAGAACCCTTTAGAGAGGACCCACAATTTGGAACCTTTGGGGCCTTACTATAAAATAATTATGTGGACAAATATGACAAGCAAAATCTGACTACAGTTTGCCTAATATGTTGATTTCCTATCATCATCGGCTCCATCTAGTGGCCATAATGTGTTTTTTTTTTTCCTGATTGAGGTATTTCAGGAAAAAAAACACGTTATGGACACTAGATGGAGCTGATGATTGTAGGAAATCAACATAAAAAGTAAAATATGGTCAAAATTTGTGTTGGCTGGGTGAATGCTTGTGACATTCATCTAACATTTTTTTATGTAGCACTACTCCCAAGGGAGCTGCTGAATACCGGTTCCAATGGGTTACCACTAGCAACAGTAGAACAATCTGGCATGTTTTCAAGGGTTTTACCTCAGACAAGGATCAGTCCAGGTTCTTTGGTTTTTATGTTTTATTAGGAACTTGGATAGGAGAAGGGATGAGTGGGATACTCCAACTGAATTGAACTATGCACATGGATGGAAAAATGCTGATTAACGCTGGTGAACGCTGGTTAATGATATGTTGAGCTAGTCATGGCTAGGCCGTTAATTCACTTTGCCCATGGCTGTGAAAGAGTCCTTAAAGCTTCCTGAGGTATTACTTTCCTGAGGCAGCTAATCTTTAAGGTAGACCGTATTGCTGAGACTTCAAGGACCTTCCTGGAGCCCCCTTTTACCCTCTAATCTTCAGGGCTTGACAACTTGGCACCCCCTTTACTGTAACACTGGGGGTTAGCTGGCTCCTTGATCCCCTTCACCTCTCTGGAGTGGTGGTCCCTCCTCTTAGGCAGACCCCTGGGCAGATCTTTAAGTACTCACAATACTGTTTTTCCTGAAGTCTTCTGCCCAGCAGCTTCACTAGTCCACCACTAGTCCACCACTAGTACACCACTAGTCCACCACTAGTCCACCACTAGTACACCTCTTGTCCACCACTAGTCCACCACTAGTACACCACTAGTCCACCACTAGTACACCACTAGTCCACCACTAGTACACCACTAGTCCACCACTAGTCCACCACTAGTACACCACTAGTCCACCACTAGTACACCTCTAGTCCACCACTAGTCCACCACTAGTACACCTCTTGTCCACCACTAGTCCACCACTAGTACACCACTAGTACACCACTAGTACACCACTAGTCCACCTCTTGTCCACCACTAGTCCACCACTAGTACACCACTAGTCCACCACTAGTCCACCACTAGTCCACCACTAGTACACCACTAGTCCACCACTAGTACACCACTAGTCCACCACTAGTCCACCACTAGTACACCACTAGTCCACCACTAGTCCACCACTAGTACACCACTAGTCCACCACTAGTCCACCACTAGTCCACCACTAGTACACCACTAGTCCACCACTAGTCCACCACTAGTCCACCACTAGTACACCACTAGTACACCACTAGTCCACCAGCACACTGGATCCTCTGCAGCACAGCTCAACCCCTGGTCCCTAGGCCGACTGCCAAGACCACCTTCTTCACTTCAACAGGAGGAGAGACCGCCGTCCACCTCCTCCTGGGACTTTGCTCCCACCAAAAGACACCCTGTCACATGCCCCCTCAGGATATATTTTTGGATTATTTTTCGTTTTATTTTTATTAGTAATGGTCACCTGTGCGATTTGTTTTTTTTTTTTTTTTTTTTTTTTTGCACTATAAACAAAAAAACAGCAACAATTCTGAAAAAAAAAAAAAAAAAACTATATTTTTTCACATTCTGATATATAACATTCCCAAACAAAATATTTAAAAATCAAAATGTTATCAACATCTTAGGCCAATTTGTTTTCTGTTACATATTTTTGGTAAAAAAAAAAAAAAAACGGAATAAGCGTATTTTGATTGGTTTGCGCAAAAGTTATTGCGTCTACTAACTACGTGAAAGATTTATGTCATTTTTATTGTTTTTGTTTTTTTTTTACTAGTAATGGTGGCGATCAGTGATTTTTAGCGGGACTGTGACATTGCGGCGGACAGATCGGACCCCTAACTGACCTTTTTGACATTTTTTGGGGACCAGTGACATTAATGGGGGTGATCAAATGGGTTAATGAATGCTTAATAGTGCTTACTGACTGTGTGGGGGGAAGGGCTCTGTTACAAGCACAGAGGGATCGGGGTTGTAGCTTAGCTGAAACTCCTGATCTCTCTCTGTCTGTGTGACAGAAGACTCGCCTGCTTTGTTTACATAAGCAGGCGGGTCTTCTGTTAGTTTCTCTGACGATCACGGGAGGGCAGTGGCAATCGCCGCCGCTCCTCCCGCGGCCCGCCTCCTGCTGTGTCTAAACACAGTGGGAGCGAGGCTTCGGTGGCACGCGCACGCCGCCCAGACCCCATGCACAAAATCATGTAGATCTTTGTGATTTTGCGCAGCCGTGCCGCCCTGCCGCGGTATATCTGCGTGGGGCAGTCGGGAAGCGGTTAAAATTGGTGTTTGTTTACAACAAGGCAATATATAACATGTAACACATTTCTGGGACTCAAACATCCCCCCCCTTCTTCGGGGCCCAAATATTGTATATATAGTAATCAGTGCTATATATATGCACTGTTACTGTAAAAATACACTGGTAGTGAAGGGGTTAACTTTATTTGGAAGGGAGGGGCTGTGTGTGTCCCTAGGGGCGTGGTTTCTACTGTGATTGGCTGTGGCTCTAGCTGTAAGGACACTGATCAACGGATCTACATACCAGATCCGTTTTATCAGTGTCTTTGCAGCGAGGAGAATGACAGGCAGTTTGTTTACACAAGCTGCCTGACATTCTCCCTCTCCCCCGCCGATCGCCGAGTGGCCGGCGGACATCGGGTCCGCTGGTCACACGCGCGGGGGGGTCCGTGACCACGCGGGAGCGGGAGCGCGCCTCCGGGGGCGCGCGCTCGCTCCCTAGACCCTCACAAGCAAGCAACGTAGCCCTACGTTAGTTTGCCTGTGAGGGGCTGACCGCCGACGTAGATAGTCGTGCGGCGGTCGGCAAGTGGTTAAAAGACTTTGGAATCTCAGTTCTTTTGACATTGGACTTCTGGCACCTACATTTCAATCTTTGGGTCCACTAGATATGGGGTGCCCTATTTGGGCTGAGTGCAGCTTCACAGGAGCCATTGCATCCCGTATGGCTTGACTGACCTTCTTCAACCATAAACAATTGATGAACCTAATCTGGGTTCTCAGCAACAACAACCAACATGTTTCGGGAAATTAAAGTTCTCCCCCTTCCTTCCGAAGTCTTCCAACATCGGTGTTTGTTCACAGCAAGGAAATATACAACTATACAACAACCAACATGTTTTGAGGACTTAAAGATCTCCCCCTTCCTCAGGGCTCAAATACAGGCATCCCAACCTGCAAAAACTCATTCAGGGAAGTGACACTCCATGCCGCCAATGCCTCCCGCGTGCTCTGCCGTGCCCTTCCCGCGCTGCTGCGCCCCCCCCCCTACACTAATTTAACACAACTAGAGGATGATCAAATGAAATGGAATCAGTATGCAGAGGTTTACTTCTTCTGAGAGATATTAAAGGAACACTCTAACCACCATGACCACTTCAGTGATTTAAAGTGGTCATGGTGGTTGGAATCAGAAACACTGCACATGCTGGGATACTTACAGTTATGTGCGGGGGGATAGTTGCACCCCTAGCACATATGACTTAGACAGCCAAAAAATGTCATGTCCTTATTCATACATGTATGAACAAGGACATGACATATTATGACAAAACACAACTAGTTATTAAAACACATTGCAACAATTTGCACACGCTAATGCACAATCCTTTTCTACCAATTTTGCAGACTGCTGGCGGGTACTGCTGGCGGGTACTGCTTGTAGGTAATGCTGGTGGTTACTGCTGGCGGGTAATACTGGTGGTTACTGCTGGCGGGTACTGCTGGCGGGTACTGCTGGCGGGTACTGATTGTAGGTAATGCTGGTGGTTACTGCTGGCGGTTAATACTGGTGGTTACTGCTGGTGGGTAATGCTGGCAGTTACTGCTGGCGGGTACTACTGGCAGTTACTGCTGGTGGGTAATGCTGATGGTTACTGCTGATGGTTACTGCTGGCGGTTACTGCTGGTGGGTAATTCTGACGGTTACTGCTGGCGGGTACTGCTGGCGGTTACTGCTGGTGGTTACTGCTGGTGGGTAGTGCTGGCGGGTACTGCTGGCGGTTACTGCTGGTGGTTACTGCTGGTGGGTAATGCTGGTGGTTACTGCTGGTGGGTAATGCTGACGGTTACTGCTGCCTATTACTGCTGGCGGGTAATACTGGTGGTTACTGCTGGTGGGTAATGCTGGCAGTTACTGCTGGCGGGTACTGCTGGCGAGTAATGCTGGCGGTTACTGCTGGCGGGTACTGCTGGCGGTTACTGCTGGTGGTTACTGCTGGTGGGTAGTGCTGGCGGGTACTGCTGGCGGTTACTGCTGGTGGTTACTGCTGGTGGGTAATGCTGGTGGTTACTGCTGGTGGGTAATGCTGACGGTTACTGCTGCCTATTACTGCTGGCGGGTAATACTGGTGGTTACTGCTGGTGGGTAATGCTGGCAGTTACTGCTGGCGGGTACTGCTGGCGAGTAATGCTGGCGGTTACTGCTGGCGGTTACTGCTGGTGGGTAATGCTGGTGGGTAATGCTGACGGTTACTGCTGATGGTTACTGCTTGCGGTTACTGCTGGTGGTTACTGCTGGTGGGTAATTCTGACGGTTACTGCTGGCGGTTACTGCTGGTGGTTACTGCTGGTGGGTAGTGCTGGCGGTTACTGCTGGCGGTTACTGCTGGTGGGTAATGCTGATGGTTAGTTCAGTGGTTCAGTGATTTAAAGTGGTCATGGTGGTTGGAATCAGAAACACTGCACATGCTGGGATACTTACAGTTATGTGCGGGGGGATAGTTGCACCCCTAGCACATATGACTTAGACAGCCAAAAAATGTCATGTCCTTATTCATACATGTATGAACAAGGACATGACATATTATGACAAAACACAACTAGTTATTAAAACACATTGCAACAATTTGCACACGCTAATGCACAATCCTTTTCTACCAATTTTGCAGACTGCTGGCGGGTACTGCTGGCGGGTACTGCTTGTAGGTAATGCTGGTGGTTACTGCTGGCGGGTAATACTGGTGGTTACTGCTGGCGGGTACTGCTGGCGGGTACTGCTGGCGGGTACTGATTGTAGGTAATGCTGGTGGTTACTGCTGGCGGTTAATACTGGTGGTTACTGCTGGTGGGTAATGCTGGCAGTTACTGCTGGCGGGTACTACTGGCAGTTACTGCTGGTGGGTAATGCTGATGGTTACTGCTGATGGTTACTGCTGGCGGTTACTGCTGGTGGGTAATTCTGACGGTTACTGCTGGCGGGTACTGCTGGCGGTTACTGCTGGTGGTTACTGCTGGTGGGTAGTGCTGGCGGGTACTGCTGGCGGTTACTGCTGGTGGTTACTGCTGGTGGGTAATGCTGGTGGTTACTGCTGGTGGGTAATGCTGACGGTTACTGCTGCCTATTACTGCTGGCGGGTAATACTGGTGGTTACTGCTGGTGGGTAATGCTGGCAGTTACTGCTGGCGGGTACTGCTGGCGAGTAATGCTGGCGGTTACTGCTGGCGGGTACTGCTGGCGGTTACTGCTGGTGGTTACTGCTGGTGGGTAGTGCTGGCGGGTACTGCTGGCGGTTACTGCTGGTGGTTACTGCTGGTGGGTAATGCTGGTGGTTACTGCTGGTGGGTAATGCTGACGGTTACTGCTGCCTATTACTGCTGGCGGGTAATACTGGTGGTTACTGCTGGTGGGTAATGCTGGCAGTTACTGCTGGCGGGTACTGCTGGCGAGTAATGCTGGCGGTTACTGCTGGCGGTTACTGCTGGTGGGTAATGCTGGTGGGTAATGCTGACGGTTACTGCTGATGGTTACTGCTTGCGGTTACTGCTGGTGGTTACTGCTGGTGGGTAATTCTGACGGTTACTGCTGGCGGTTACTGCTGGTGGTTACTGCTGGTGGGTAGTGCTGGCGGTTACTGCTGGCGGTTACTGCTGGTGGGTAATGCTGATGGTTACTGCTGATGGTTACTGCTGGTGGGTAATGCTGGTGGTTACTGCTGGTGGGTAATGCTGACGGTTACTGCTGGCTATTACTGCTGACGGGTAATGCTGGTGGGTAATGCTGGTGGGTACTGCTGGCGGGTAGGACCTTCACCTATTGCTTATGCTAAGAGGTACTTGTCAGGGGACATTGCACCATATCCTAGCCAATCCCCTAAAGTGCACTCTAGACTTGTTTTAGTATTATTATTCACATTGCAGTGAATGCTTATATGCACTGTTTATTGCTGATCTTGCTGATTCATGAGTTAATCCCTGTTCTAGTGGTATATAACTCTATTATAAATTACTTTGGAATAGTGATTACACTGTCTAGTGGGCTGTGTCTGATCCTACCTTCAGTTACATTGAGGTTAAATAAAGACAACAGTCCATCCAGTTCAACCTGTGCAGATGTGTGTGTGTGTGTGTCAGTGGCGTGATCATTTCCCATAACCCTGAATGTTGTGATCTGTGAAATGCACGTCCAAAAGTCTTTTAAAATTAGCCATACTCCCCGCAGCTACCACCCATTGTGGAAGAGAGTTCCACATCCTCACTGTCTTACAGTGAAGAACCTCTTACTCAGCTTAAGGTTAAACCGCCTCTCCTCTAATCTCATTGTGTGGCCATGTGTCCTCTTGCACTCCTTGAGAGTTAGCCTCGGTTTCCACTAGTGCGGCTACGAAGTCGTGCTACTTGGTAGCAAAAGTAAACCGTGGCTTCAGTTAGACTTGTCCCTCATATATAGAGGGAAGTCGCGCTCAAAAGTAGTACACGATTTACTTTTGAGGTCGCGGCAACTGAAGCCGCGGCAGTGGAAACGTGCCCCATTGAAAACAATGGGTTTTGACTTGCTGTGCGACTTGACATGTGTCAAGTCGCACTGCAAGTCGCACTAGTGGAAACCGAGCCTAAATCGTTTTTTTCCTATGCTGGGATCACCATTGAGGTATTTGTAAATCACTATCATGTCCCCTCTCAGGCGTCTCCTCTACAAGTAGAATAAATCAAGTGCTTGTAATCGCTCCTCGTAATTAAGGTATTCCAATCCCCTAATTCAGGGCTTTCCAAACTTTTTTGGGCCGAGACCCACTTCTGAATACAGTTATTTTTCGGGACCCACTGTAATTGAATATTGCAAAGCGCTACAGAATTTGCTATATAAATGCAAATATTATTAATAATAATGCAAATTTTAAAGAGAGGGGGATGTTAAATTAAAAATATCAATCAATTTATTTTTAAATACACTTAATATTTAAATAAATATAAGGCTATATGGCACTCACCCTCCTTCCTCTACCAGCGGTCCACAGTGAAGGTGAAGCCGGTTTGCCCTCTCCAGGGCCCAGCACACCTCACCCAGAGTCTCCATGATGAGGAGCTCTATGCTGGTCTTGGTGTCCTGGCTCTTCTCCTTCAGATCCTCTACTGGGGTCACAGAAGCTGCCATGAACTCCTGACACCGCCGGGCCACCTGGTCCTCCTATGGCACCAAGGCTGCTGTCTCTGTCCGCTATAGCTGAGAGAATCCCGCTGCCAGTCTAGCCACCACCGCTGCTGCCAGCAGGACTGAGGAGCTGGCTCTACACCCCATGAACATATCCTACATAACAGACCACATACAAACTCACTGATGCAAGTATCCTCTTCATGGGAAATGCAGACCAGCCTCCATAAACTGCATGGGCGGGGTCCTGAATCCATCGCGATTTAACTGCTCTGGCTCTCTGTAATTTGCGCAGGCTCACACAGCTCAATTTAAGCAGGCCCGCTCTGAGTGAATTCCAGGCTCATCCCGACCCACAGTTTGGGAACTCCTGCCCTAATTAGTTTAGTTGCCCTTCTTTGGACTCTCTCCAGCTCCAACACATCCCTTCTGAGGATTGGCGACCATTCTGTGTGTTCATTTATGCTCAAACCACCATTTACTTCAACCCGTACATACAATACAATGCAATACATTGAGTTAATTTACCACTAAACGATCTTGTGTCTATTTCTTGGTGCTAATTCATATCCAAGTTAAAGGTTTCTATACTCATATTCCTATAAGTGCTTGCAGTATCTTTCACTCAACCAGAGAGGCTGAGGTTGTCCTTGGAGTCGAGGCGCAAACAGAGAACCAAATTTACCAAGCGGCTCCTTAGGGGGTGGCGCGCTACAACTTTTTATCTTATAATTTCCTGGTCTATCCAAAATGAAGAAAAATTATTTTTTCTATAGATATGCTTTTAATGCTGAAGCCTGTACCTAGCAAACCAACAGGAAAGGAAGACACCTTTCTCAGCTCCTGAGTGCACATAACTGTATCAAAGATCAGAGCAGCTTATTCAGGAGCCTCTCTGTGCAGACATACAGTGCGTGCGACTGGACAGTTATAATAATGATGTAGCACCCTCCTAGGTAGGTGCTAGGAAAACGCATTTGGTGGCTCTTTTCTGCTTCCCAGGAGTGCCTGATCTGTTAGTTTGGCCTGTCACATGTTTCCAGGCAGGGCTTCTGTTAGAAATCACGGGGCCCCGTACAGACTACCTGGCAGGGCCCCCTCAAGAAAATATTAAAGATATATTTAGCTAAAATTACAACAAAATCACTATTATCAGACACAAATATAACATAACTCGAATAATTCCTGCTAAATCTACAAAAAAAAAAAAACGATGTTAAATAAAAAAGAAGATGAGATGAGAAAAATATACAGGCTGGGCAGTTGGAGCTCAGTGATCAGAGAGAAACAAAGTTACAATTTACAAAAACTCCTGAGCAGAGATACAGTGCCTTGCGAAAGTATTCGGCCCCCTTGAACTTTGCAACCTTTTGCCACATTTCAGGCTTCAAACATAAAGATATAAAACTGTAATTTTTTGTGAAGAATCAACAACAAGTGGGACACAATCATGAAGTGGAACGAAATTTATTGGATATTTCAAACTTTGTTAACAAATAAAAAACTGAAAAATTGGGCGTGCAAAATTATTCAGCCCCTTTACTTTCAGTGCAGCAAACTCTCTCCAGAAGTTCAGTTTCAGTTTTTTATTTGTTAAAAAAGTTTGAAATATCCAATAAATTTCGTTCCACTTCATGATTATGTCCCACTTGTTGATTCTTCCCAAAAAATTACAGTTTTATATCTTTTTTTTTTTTTCCAAAAAGCTTTATTGAACAAAGTGTACATTAGAGAAGAGATATCTTTATGTTTGAAGCCTGAAATGTGGCAAAAGGTCGCAAAGTTCAAGGGAGCCGAAATTTCGCAAGGCACTGTAAGTGCTGGGAGGGGGCCCACACAGGGGAGGGGGGTTAGTGAGGGACAACTGTCTCTTTCTCAATAGATAAAAGCTGATAGCAGGGAGAGGGACAGATCAGATTCAGGTGCTGGAGGAAGATTTCTGTATTTGTTGTCCATCACTAATCCCCCTCTCTGTGTGGGCCCCCCCTGTGTGCTCGGGCCCCCTACAAGAGGGCTGGTGGTCCCCCCCCCCCTATCAGCGGCCCTGTTTCCAGGTGTGATTTATTGGGTCTAAGGGAGTCTCCCCATTGTATCCAATAAGGGAGCTTGTTGGACAGTGGAGGAAACCTGACCAGTAGCACACCAGGGTTTATGGCTGTCCCAGTGGGCGGGCATTGCCGTAATGCATCCTGGGATGAGCAATAAATCTGGAGGGGAGCATGTGACAGGGTGTCTTTTGGTGGAAGCAAAGTTCAAGAAGGACGGCTGTCTCTCCTCCTGTAGGTGTGTGAAAGGTGGTTCAGGCGGCTGGCCTAGGAACCAGATGTGTGGAGCTGAGCTGCAGAGGATCCAGAGCGCTGACCAGAGACTGTTGGGAAAAAGAGTATCGTGAGTACCAGGTGATCTGCCTAAGGCAGTGCCATCTTAAGAGCATTAAAGGGACCCGGGCAATGCAGTGCCCCGCCTACACAATCACCCACGAGAAAAAAAATGCAAATTATGGATAAGGCGATATTTATTGGTACAGCAGTGCCAGGCTAATGACAGCTTCCAAGTTCAGCGGCTGGGTCCGGTAAACACACACACGGACGGGAGTCAGACTCGACTGTCCTGTGTATGCCTGTTCCCAAGTGGCCTGACAGCAGCGAAGGGCCGACAGGCGCTTGCAACCTGCTAAGTTCGGTGGTGGGATGCACACAGGAATTGGGACTAATGCTTGGCTGGGGCTGGTTTGCTGGGCAGATGGGGCCCCCAGGGCAAGTGGGGCCCCCGGGCAACTGCCCATTCGGTAAGATGGCCCTGGCCTAAGGGTCTGCCTAGCAGAGAGGGGACCACTCCAGAGAAGTCAGGGGATCAAGGAGCCAGCTCACACAAGGAGTGTATCAGTAAAGGGGGTGCCATGTAGTTGACCCTGAAGATTAGGAACAAAGGGGGTGCCAGGAAGGGCCCTGAAGTTATTCTGCAGCACAGTACAGATTACCTCAGGATACAGTTTACCTCAAAAAGCTCATTCAAATATACTTCACAGCTAAGGGCAAAGTGATACAGCGGCCTAGCCGTGACTAGCATTACTCAGCGTCACCCAGCATTACTCAGCACTTTCAAGTCATCCGAGCCTATTGTGCATAGTGTATAAAGTTGGAGTATCTCACTCATTCCCTTCTCCTATACAAGTTCCTAATAAAAACACAAAAACCAAAGCTACCGGACTGTTTCCTGACTAAAACACTTGGGAAATGTCAAACTGTCATGTCGTTGCTAATGGTAACCCAGGGGAACCCATAACCAGCAGCTCCCAAGGGAGTAGTGCTACAATTATAAGACTGAATGCTCAATATTCCTGCAGAAGTCCAACCATGAGCAGTCCTATGTAAGCGGATGTGCGTCTAAGATTTAGGATCCTGTCCAGCAGTTAACGCACATGTTGGTTTTTTTTTTTTTTTTTTTTTTCGTGTTGGCTGCTATGTGATAGGCAGATATGGGGAAGCGGAAAGGTTTATTATTTTTACTGCGTTCATTTCCCCCGGCAGTGGACTGTTTATTATTAATAAGAACGCGGGCACATGATTACGCTGTGTGCTCTCTGCTGAGCTCTGCCCTCTGCTTCACTCTCCCGGGGGAACCCACCCTCTGTGACGTCATACACCCTATTTATATTTTATTTGGATGCTTCTACAGTCAGCAGAGCCGGAGCTGAGGCTGGAGAGAGGAAGCACACACAATGCAGAAACCTGATGTGAGTAATACAAGAGATCAACTGGGGACTTGTGGAGGTGAGGGTGCAGGGTGAGATAAGGACGGGCAGTGCAAAGTTTCACCCAACTGCAGGCACAGTAAAGGCGTTGTTCTTAAGCAGTGTTGAGGCACGGTCCTTCAGCACCCAAGGCAATAGGATCAAAGTCCACCTCCCTCATATTGATCTGTGAACTACCCGAGCAGAATAAGTTGCAGGTCCTGCCATTATGGTGCCCCCCTTTCTGCTAAAGTGCCCAAGGCAACTGCCTCTTCTGCCTACCCCACGGCCCGACCCTGGCTGGGCATACATTCAAGAGATGCATTGTGACAGTGCTGGGAAAGCAGTTATGAGGTGCAGTGTGACAGTGCTGGGAGAGCAGTTATGAGGTGCAGTGTGACAGTGCTGGGGGTGCAGTTATGAGGTGCAGTGCGACAGTGCTGGAGGTGCAGTTGAGAGGTGCAGTGTGACAGTGCTGGGAAAGCAGTTATCAGGGGTAGTGTGACAGTGCTGGGAGTGCAGTTATGAGGTGCAGTATGACAGTGCTGGGGGTGCAGTTATGAGGTGCAGTATGACAGTGCTGGGAAAGCAGTTATCAGGGGCAGTGTGACAGTGCTGGGGTGCAGTTATGAGGTGCAGTGTGACAGTGCTGGGGGTGCAGTTATGAGGTGCAGTGTGACAGTTCTGGGAAAGCAGTTATGAGGTGCAGTGTGAGAGTGCTGGGGGTGCAGTTATGAGGTGCAGTGTGACAGTGTTGAGAAAGCAGTTATGAGGGTGCAGTGTGACAGTGCTGGGGGTGCAGTTATGAGGGTGCAGTGTGACAGTTCTGGGAAAGCAGTTAGGAGATGCAGTATGACAGTGCTGGGAAAGCAGTTATTAGGTGCAGTGTGACAGTGCTGGGAAAGCAGTTATGAGGGGCAGTGTGACAGTGCTGGGGGTGTAGTTTTGACGGTGCAGTTAGACAGTGCTGGAGGTGCAGTTGAGAGGTGCAGTGTGACAGTGCTGGGAAAGTAGTTATGAGGGGTAGTGTGACAGTGCTGGGGGTGCAGTTATGAGGTGCAGTATGACAGTGCTGGGAAAGCAGTTATGAGGTGCAGTGTGACAGTGCTGGGAAAGCAGTTATGAGGTGCAGTGTGACAGTGCTGGGGGTGCAGTTATGAGGTGCAGTGTGACAGTGCTGGGGGTGCAGTTATGAGGTGCAGTGTGACAGTGCTGGGGGTGCAGTTATGAGGTGCAGTGCGACAGTGCTGGAGGTGCAGTTGAGAGGTGCAGTGTGACAGTGCTGGGAAAGCAGTTATCAGGGGTAGTGTGACAGTGCTGGGAGTGCAGTTATGAGGTGCAGTATGACAGTGCTGGGGGTGCAGTTATGAGGTGCAGTGTGACAGTGCTGGGGGTGCAGTTATGAGGTGCAGTGCGACAGTGCTGGAGGTGCAGTTGAGAGGTGCAGTGTGACAGTGCTGGGAAAGCAGTTATCAGGGGTAGTGTGACAGTGCTGGGAGTGCAGTTATGAGGTGCAGTATGACAGTGCTGGGGGTGCAGTTATGAGGTGCAGTATGACAGTGCTGGGAAAGCAGTTATCAGGGGCAGTGTGACAGTGCTGGGGTGCAGTTATGAGGTGCAGTGTGACAGTGCTGGGGGTGCAGTTATGAGGTGCAGTGTGACAGTGCTGGGGGTGCAGTTATGAGGTGCAGTGTGACAGTGCTGGGAGTGCAGTTAGAAGGTGCAGTTCAGAAAAGCAGTTATAAGAAGAGTGTGAAAGTGCTGAGATTTCAGTGTGACAGTGCTTGGAGTGCAGTTAGAATATTTATAATGACTCTACAGTGTATTATTACAATTAAAGGATGCAGTGTGACAGTGCTAGGAGTACAGTCTTAAAATGGAGGGGCGTAGATACGGTGGAGATAAGGGGGTAAAAATCCCCCATAGTGTCTGTGGTGCTGCAGTTATCACCAAAAGCACTGCAGCTACACTTCTGTTGCCTGCTGGCCTTCAGAGACAAACAGATTCAGTTCAGAGTAAAGGAGGTTTCCCTTAGCTTCTGCTCTTCTCTGGTCACGTGACACAGCTGAGGAAGGGGTTTCCCTTCACTCTGTGTGTTACACACCCCTGACCCCTGCACTCTGTTTGTTACACACCCCTGCACTCTGTGCACTATGCACCCTTGGACCTTTCGCTCTGTGTATTACGCACTGCTGACCCCTGTGCTTTGTGTGTTACACACTCCTGACTCCTGAACTCTGTGCATTACGCACTGCTTACCCCTGTGCTTAATGTGTTACACACTCCTGACTCCTGAACTCTGTGCATTATGCACTGCTGACCCCTGTGCTTCCAGTGTTACTCATTCTTGACTCCTGTGCTCTGTGCATTATGCACTGCTGACCCCTGTGTTATGTGTGTTAATTCTGTGCTCTGTGCATTACGCACTGCTGACCCCTGTGCTTTGTGTGTTACTCACTCCTGACTCCTGAACTCTGTGCATTACTCACTGCTGGCCCCTGTGCTTCCAGTGTTACTCATTCCTGACTCTTGTTCTCTGCGCATTATGCACTGCTGGCCCCTGTGCTTTGTGTGTTACTTCTGTGCTCTGTGCATTACGCACTGCTGACCCCTGTGCTTTGTGTGTTACTCACTCCTGACTCCTGAACTCTGTGCATTACTCACTGCTGGCCCCTGTGCTTCCAGTGTTACTCATTCCTGACTCTTGTTCTCTGCGCATTATGCACTGCTGGCCCCTGTGCTTTGTGTGTTACTTCTGTGCTCTGTGCATTACGCACTGCTGACCCCTGTGCTTTGTGTGTTACTCACTCCTGTGCTCTATGGATTACGCACTGGTGACCCCTGTGCTTTGTGTGTTATACACTCCTACGCTTTGCACATTATGCACTACTGACCCCTGTACTTTGTATGTTACACACTCCTGACTCCTGCATTCTGTGCATTACTCACTGCTGGCCCCTGTGCTTTATGTATTACACACTCCTGCATTCTGTGCATTACTCACTGCTGGTCCCTGTGCATCATGTGTTACACACTCCTAACTCCTGCATTCTGTGTATTACTCCCTGCTGGCCCCTGTGCTTCATGTGTTACTCACTCCTGCAATCTGTGCATTAGGCACTGTTGGCCCCTGTGCTTCATGTGTTATGCACTTCTGCATTCTGTGCATTACTCCCTGCTGACCCCTGTGCTTCATGTGTTACACACTCCTGCGCTCTGAGCATTATGCACTGCTGATCCCTGTGCTTCATGTGTTACTCACTCCTGACTCTTGCATTCTGTGCATTACTCACTGCTGAGCCCTGTGCTTTGTGTGTTACACATTCCTTACTCCTGCGTGCTGTGCGTTACGCACTGCTGGCCCCTGTGCTTTATGTATTACACACTCCTGCATTCTGTGCATTACTCACTGCTGGTCCCTGTGCTTCATGTGTTACACACTCCTAACTCCTGCATTTTGTGTATTACTCCCTGCTGGCCCCTGTGCTTCATGTGTTACTCACTGCTGCAGTCTGTGCATTACGCACTGCTGGCCCCTGTGCTTCATGTGTTATGCAGGCCTGACTCCTGCATTCTGTGCCTTACTCCCTGCTGACCCCTGTGTTTCGTGTGTTACACACTTTTGCACTCCGAGCATTATGCACTGCTGACCGCTGTGCTTCATGTGTTACTTACTCCTGACTCCTGCATTCTGTGCATTACTCACTGCTGAGCCCTGTGCTTTGTGTGTTACACATTCCTTACTCCTGCGTGCTGCGCATTAAGCACTGCTGGCCCCTGTGCTTCATGTGTTATGCACTCCTGTATTCTGTGCATAACTCACTGCTAATCCCTGTGCTTTATGTGTTACACACTCCTGACTCCTGCGCTCTGTGCATTATGCACTGCTGACCCCTGTGCTTCATGTGTTACTTTCTCCTGGCTCCAGCACTCTGTTCATTACTCACTGCTGGCCCCTGTGCTTCATATGTTACGCCAGGGGCGTAACTACAGGGGTTGCAGGGGTTGCGATTGCTACCGGGCCCTATGCTCCAGGGGGCCCAGTAGCAAACCAGTGGGTGAACTTCCAGGATTGCAAAAGTCACACTTGCGACCGGGCCCTGGCATTGCACCACTGTGGGGAGGACCCAAGATTGCAGGAAGGGAGCCCACTGCAGAACTTGTGAAAGGATCCTGCTGCGGGACCGTAATAAAAGGCCATGCAACGAGAATAAAGAGCCCCAGGATTAGTGGAAGAGCCCTGGGCTTGAAGGGAAGGGCCCCGGCCAGGGATCTGGGGGGGCCCTTCATGGTTTCTTGCATCGGGGCCCTGAAGGCTCTAGTTACGCCTCTGTGTTACGCACTCCTGCCCTCTGTGCATTACGCACTACTGAGCCCAGTGCTTTGTGTGTTACTCACTCCTGACTCATACACTCTGTGCATTACGCACTGCTGACCCCTGTGCTTCATGTGTTACTTTCTCCTGGCTCCAGCACTCTGTTCATTACTCACTGCTGGCCCCTGTGCTTAATACGGTACTCACTCCTGCCCTCTGTGCATTATGCACTACTGAGCCCTGTGCTTTGTGTGTTACTCACTCCTGCACTCTGTGCTTTACGTACTGCTGACCCCTGTGCTTTGTGTGCTACAAACTCCTGACCTCTGTACTCTGTCACTATACACTCCTTGCGTCTTCACTTTGTGCATTACACACTCCTGACTCCTGTGCTCTGTGCATTATAAAGTCCTGACCACTGTGCTCTGTGTGTGCTGCTGGAAGGGTAGTTATAGGATGAAGTGTGACAGTACTGGGAGGGCAGTTAGAGAATACAGTGGACGGTGTGGACCCATTTCACAGACCAGCAATAATCAGACTAATATGTGTCTGGTTTAAGGCCAGGCTATGCTTTAGAAGTCATGGCTGACAAGTTCCAGTGTACACAGACACACTGCCAGCTCTCCCATTGTTCATACATTGCCTGAAGAGATTCCAGACAAGAGAAGGAACAGGAAAACAGCAGCTGGAGAACTGCACAGATTGTTTATCCAGGAGTGTGGAATCGCCTTTGGGGATCCAGAAGGAATTTTCCCTCTTAGAGATAACTGGAGCTAATTTTATTAGGGTCCTGTGCCATTCTCTGGATCACCCGCAGGTTACGGTTCTGTTGCCTGTCGGCTGATCTTGATGGACATGTTTGTTGTTTTCCAAGCAAACTATGTAACTGTTGGATCTGCCAGAGGAGAAAACAATCAGGGTATAAATGTAAAATGTTACTACACTACATCAAAATGTAACACATACGGGTGTATTTATTTAACCACTTAAGCCCCGGAAGATTTTACTCCCTTCCTGACCAGGGGGTATTTTGCGATTCTGCACTGCGTGACTTTAATGGACGATTGCGCGGTCGTGCGACGCTGTAGCTAAACTAATTTGACAGCATTTTTTTGCCACAAACAGAGCTTTCTTTTGGTGGTATTTAATCACCTATGCGATTTTTTGATTATGCGCTATAAACAAAAAAAGAGCGACAATTTTGCAAAAATAACAATATTTTTCACATTTTTTTATATGAAATTCCCCCAAAAAAATGTAAAAATCAAAATGTTTTAACATTTTCGGCCAATTTGTTTTATGCTACATATGTTTGGTAAAAAAAAAAAATCACAAAAAGCGTATTTTGATTGGTTTGCGCAAAAGTTATCGCGTTTACTAACAAAGGGAAAGATTTTTGTAATTTTTGCTGTTTTTTTTTTTAACGTGTAATGGCGGCGATCTGCGATTTTTTTTTGCGGGACTGCGACATTGGGGCGGACAGATCGGACCCTTGACTGACATTTTTGACACTTTTGGGGTTACCAGTGACATTACTGCTGTAATCAGTGCTATATATATGCACTGTTACTGCAAAATGACACTGGTAGCGAAGGGGTTAACTTTTTTTGAGAGGGAGGGGCTGTGTGTGTCCCTAGGGGCGTGATTCTAACTGTGATTGGCTGTGGCTTGAGCTGTAGAAACAGTGATCAACGGTCCTACATAGTAGAACCGTATGATTACTGTTTCTACACAGGGGAGAATGACAGGCGGCTTGTTTACATTAGCCGCCTGCCTTTCTCCCTCTCCACCGACGATCGCAGAGTGACCGGCGGACATCGGGTACGCCGGTCACACACGCGGGGGGGTCCTTGACCACCAGCGGCGCGCGCTCGCTCCCCAGAGCCTCACAGGCTAGTGACGTACCAGTAGGTCGGCAAGTGGTTAAAAAAAATTATATAAAAAAAAAAATATATGCATAGAAATTTACCCAGTAAAAGTGCATGTACATTTTCTGTGTGCAAATGGTGCAAAACAAAAATGAATGTTATGCTATTTCCTGGGCTGGTAGAAGGTTTTTCATTGATTTAAAATGAAAATACAGCATTTGACTATTAGATGGTGCTAAGTATTAGGGCAATTTTCTATGATACTTGAAGCGGTAGTATACTGCTTTTTTCCACTTTTAACTACAGGTAAGCCTATAATAAGGTAGGTACAATTAATATCTCCTAAACCGGCACGGTTTAGGAGATATTTGCACTGCATGGAGCCGCTCACGTGAGCAGCGCATGCGCTCTGAAGGTCCGGTGGACCTTCAGCTTTCCTTGCCGGGAGCTTGCCGGAAAATGACTCCCGGCCATGCTTGGGAGTGACGTCATCGCGGCTCCGGACAATCACAGCGCCGGAGCCGCCGAACCCGGAAGAGACGCCGAGGGAAGATGTCAGCTCCCACAGCGGTGTCCGGGGGTTCGTGTTGGGGCTTCGTTCTAAGGTAAGTAATTCATAATGAGCTAGTATGCGATGCATACTAGCTCATTATGCCTTTGTCTTGCAGGGTTTTTTTTTTTTTTTTAGGTTTACAACCGCTTTAATGCCCTCTTGCGGGCAAATTATGTATTTTTCATTTTTTTTTTAAAAAATAGAAACATATAGCGCTGGTTCACATTACCGCGACGCTACTTGCAGGGGCGACCTCCGAGATCGCGGTGCGAGCAGCGCGCCGCGACCTCGGAGCGGCCGCCACGGACTTCATAACATTGAAGTCTATGGCGGTCGCCTCCTGGTCGCCCCAAAGAAGCTCCGGACCCTTTTTCTAGGTCGGAGCGACTTGTGTCGCTACTATTAGAACGGGTCCGCAGCTTCCCTATGGGAGGCGACCTGCGGCGACCTGTGAGGCGACCAGGTCGCCTCACAGGTCGCCCCAGTGTGAACCGGCACTTAACCAGCTCAGGAAAAAAAAGACTAACATCTTTTTCCCTGCCCCATTCGCGAACATGCATGCACTGGGCAAATTGCTATGCAAAACTTTTATAAATACACTACAAAATGTTAAAACCTTATAGTTCATTAATACCTAAACATTTTTTCCTTATTGTAACATTTTTTATTTAATTTAATTTAATTTATATTATTCTAATCTATCATTGCAAAACTCATCAACAGTTCAGCAACAGTTCAGCAGGTGGAGATAGATAGCTGTATTTTGCTATTTGAACAGTGTTGGCTAGTCTTCGATGATATATTATACATTCTGTGTTTTTTCACATGAAAATAATGGCTTTTACGTTTTTATTGTAAAAAAAAAAAAAAAAAAAAAAACTTTTTTTTCAGAATATTTAAGACCTTTTATGCATGCTCTCTTTATTTTTTAGATGTATATATAAAAAATTTTTTTTAACAAGTAATGAAGGTTAAAATAAGTGAGAGCATCCAATTTTTTTGATGTTCCTTGTATAGTTAACTCAGGAGGATTATGCCGCCATCCTCGACAAAGTCCCAGAAGGTGTATTCTACAGGTTCCCGCTGTGCTTAGTTAATGGAGTACCGCTAATGAAACCTATTGCGGAACAATGGGAGGGCGTTGAAAAATTCCAAGCCAGACCAGATGATGTTCTCATAGCGACTTATCCCAAGGCAGGTAAGAAAGGCTTGAGTCTATGCTAATTGATTGTGTAAATTGTCTTTGTTACCCTTGTTGTCAGTTGTCACCATACTTTTTCTAAATTGGAATAGTTGCAAACAAAAAAGCCTTACGCAGGCCATACACAGAGAGAATTTCAGTCAGTTCTTGATGAACCAGCCAAAAATCGTGGGTTGTCCTGTCCCACCTGACCTCCTTCAATCAGTTTGTTCAAGAGCAGAATTTTATTATTAAAATCCTTTCCCATGGCCAAGATGAAACTCAAGCCAAGCGAAGAAAACAGGCCAAGATCAGAACAGGCAATGAAGGGTCAAGTGCAGGAAGCAGGCCAAAGTCAGGCCAGGCAATGTAAAATCAAGGCAAGAGAAGGGAGTAGGACAAGGCCAGGCAATGTAGAGTCAAGGCAAGAGAATAGAGTAGGACAAGGTCAGGACAGGTAATGTAGGCTCAAGTCAAGTGCAGGAAGTAGGCCAAGGTCAGGGCAGGCAATGTAGGGTCCAGGCAAGTGAAGGGAGTAGGACAAGGTCAAGGCAGGCAATGAAGTCTCAAGTAAAGTGAAGGATCTAGGCCTAGGTCAAGACAGGCAATGTAGAGGTCTACTGCAAGAGGAAGTTCAAGGTCAGGGACAAAGTTAAAGTTAAGTTTAGGATGCCGAACAAGTTCATGGCATCTAGTGCAGGCTTCATTCAAATACAGGAAGCAGGGCATGGGGAGGGAAGGAATTGCAGGCTCAAATCAGAGCAGATAATGTAGGCTTAGATCAACTGCAAAAAGCAGGACAAGGCCAGGACATCATGTGCAGGTTCAAGTCAAATGTGGGAGCTTAGACAAGGTTAAGTTCATGTCAAGTGCAGGAAGCAGACCAAGGTCAGGGCAGGCAATGTAGGGTCAAAGCAAAACAAAGGGATTAGAACAAGGTCAGGGCAAGCAATATTAGCTCAAGTCAAGTGAAAGAAGTAGGCCTAGGTCTAGGCAGGCAATGTAGGCTTAAGTCGAGTGCAGAAAGCAGGCCAAGGTCAGGGCAGGTAATGTGGGGTCAAGGTAAGTGAAGGGAGTAGGATAAGGTCAAGGCAAGTAATGTAGACTCAAGTCCATTCCAAGAAGCAGTCCAAGGTCAGGGAGAAGGTTAAAGGTAAGTTCAGAATGCACGACAAGGTCAGGGCATCCTGTATAGGCCTCATTCAAATACAGGACATGAGTAGGGAAGGAAACTTAGGCTTAAGTCAGAGCAGATAATGTAGATAACTGCAGAAAGCAGTGCAAGACCAGGACATAGTGTAGGTTTAAGTAAAATGTGTGAGATAAGACAGGGTAAAGTTTATGTCAAGAGCAGAAAGCAGATCAATGTCAGGACATGCAACATGCAGAAAGCTAGAAAAAATCAGGTCAATCAGATGCAGGGTAAAGCAAATATAGGATGAATACTGAGGTATTGCAGTCATTGTTGGGCTGTGTAATGTGTAGGAAATAAATTGAAGTTAGGGCAAGGAAAAGACTAGATTAGAAGCTATAATCAGGCCAGGCCTAGTTACAGATCCACAGGATGTACAGCAATCTAAGAGGAAGAATTATAATACAAACTAACATCCAAAAGGATGGGACTGAGACAGGATTTTGGGCCAATCAATGGGTAAAATATCCTTGAAACACATTTGGCAGTCAGTCATGTCATTGAAGACAGAAAGCTGTTCATTTCAACCAGACAAACAGCGCTGGTTGACGTTCATGGCAGAGCTGATGGTTCTTTATGTAATCCCAGCTCCTGGAGAACGCAGTGCTCTAGGACCAATGTCTGGCTGGTCTATGAAAGGTATCCAGACAGGTATTTTAAAGCAATATCATTCCGATATTATAATTTAATCTTGGAGAGCCACAGGTAGAGCAACTGATTTTTCAATCCTTTAACCGTTGAGATGTTAAGGTAGCATTGGATGAATACCATTTAACAAAAATGAATGGATGGAATTTCCTACCAAACCAGTTGACTTCATGTACAGATTCTGTAAAACTTACATGTTACTTCTCTGCAGCTTGTCCTTTGGTCTGATAATGTTTTTTTTTTTGTGGAAAATTTGGAAAATAACCATCAACAAAATCAAAGATGCAACCCCAATGCAGCAAAATATAGTTTTTTAGGTATACATATGGATAGTATAGCTTAATTTTTACTATCTTATCTCTTAAGTATCTTATCGGTGTGTCAAAGCAGAACTTATAAAGAAAGAGATGCCAAAAAACTGCTTTTGCTGTAATACCCACCTTTAATCTGCAGCTGTCACCAACTCTTTGAGTCTAGGCTTTGGTGGACCTGCCGACTGGGTGCTACAGTTCTGAACGGCACTCACATGTCATTACCGTACATTAGTGAAGCAGTAAGTTCCAGCACTGCCAGAAGAGAAGTCATGACATAAAAACCAAGTAGTGTACACAAGTATTTAAACCCACTGGCAATAAGAAGTCCACAGTATTTGCTGTATCATTTTAATCTTATTTTAGTAATATGGAAATGGTCATCAATATAGTAAGGAGGCCAAAATAAAGTTAGTTCTTAGGAGTCTCCTACAGTCTGTCCTGGCTAACACCTGATTCAACAATAGTGGGTAGAGTTCTCCAGAACAGGGAGAACTCAGGATCTAAACCTTCCCTGCTGTATTCAAGACAAAAGAAAAAGATTTTGGATGAAGTTGGCCTTTAAGTTTACCATTATAAATTTTTTTCTCCTTATAATTTTTTTCTTTTCCTCTGAGGTCTCTCTAGGCACTACATGGATGCAAGAGATTGTGGACTTCATAATGAACAATGGTGAATTAGAGAAAAACAAGCGTGCTCCCACCCATGTACGCTCTCCATTTCTGGAGATCTGCTCCCCACCACCCATTCCTTCCGGTGAGTGTGGTTCCCCTGTCACAGTGATTGGGTGATTATATAATGGACTTGGCACTGACGATTTCATTCTTCTCTTCAGGTGTAGAGGTCTTGAATAATACTCCGTCCCCGAGGCTGATAAAAACCCATCTGCCCTATGAGCTGGTGCCAACATCTTTTTGGGAGCATAAGTGTAAAGTAAGAATAAGAATCAGATAAATAATGTGCATGAACATACGGGACGCAAAATAAGCTAAAATTGCCAGTAGAAAAAAGCAAAAAAAACAAATAAAATGTGTTATGTGGAAAAAAGTTTCTTTGGTTCAGTATTTACCAGATATATAATATAACTGCTGCGCCTGGTAATAGATTAAAATGTCAAATTATAATAAAAAAGCAGCTAACACAATATTGTGAAAGAAACAATAAAAAACAATATAAGAACGCTTCAGCGCTAATTGAAAAATCAGCCAAAGTCCACATCCAGCGATAGAGTCCCAGTGGAAAGAAGTATAAGTATCTTCAATCTGTATGTGATGACCACCACCGGCACCCAATCACACAGCCTCTTATCAGATAATATAGACCCTCACTACAAAGGTCTATACAAGCGGTGCAATGTACGTCAGGCACAAATGGTAGAAAGATCCTCCAATAATCCACTAACGATCCTCTCCGATGATGTATGTCGTCTATACACGCTGGGATATGGTGGCCATTTTGTTGGCTTGAAACACAGGATTGACAGTTTCCTATACACTGAAGCTTCATAAGTAACCAATCTGTAAGTGGATCTTTTTATTTTATTACTGAGAGATGTTTTGTATAACATTAATAAAATTACTTATATGTTTTACAACAATTACTCAAGGATTGGTTATTGCCTTAAAAGTCCCATATCCTAGGGGATTTTTCTTCAGTTTTTATTTTATTACATCGTTAATTACTTCTACACCATGAGGAGTGTCCTATTTATCTATACATGATATGGTTTAACTGTTGAGACTATCGTTAGTGGATTATTGGAGGATCTTTCTACCATCTGTGCCTGATGTACATTGCACCGCTTGTATAGACCTTTGTAGTGAGGGCAGTGGCAGCCCGTCCATTGGGGGCGCAGGAGCGCCGCCCCCCTATCCATGCGAACGGCCCCCTAATCTACATGCAGGGCGCCGGACGCATTGATTCCAATAGGGGATTTTTCTCTTTTTTTGAAGCACGTGATTAGAGCCAGAGGCTCTAATAGGCTTCAAAAAAGGGTGGGCTCCCTGAGTCCACTCAGTTGTATGGCAACCCCAAATGAATATTCGCTATTGTCACACTGACTCTCCTCCCAGCCAATCAGGAAAAGGGTTGTGAGACCTTGTGAGACTCCGATTGGCCAAAAGGAGAAGCGATCTTACAGGCCAGTGGCCAGGAAGAGGCAAAAGACACACGGCTGGAGGAGAAGCACAGCAGCTCAGCCATCCCGCAGCTCCCAGAGGCATCCCCGGCTCAGACAGGAGGAAGGAGGAGGAAAGGAGGCAGGGGGGGGGGGGGATGTGTTGCAGACTGACCAGGGAGGTGCATTGATTTGCCGCCCCTTCCCCCCCCCCCGAATTACCGAGCACCAGCCACCACTGAGTGAGGGTCTACATTATCTGATAAGAGGCTGTGTGATTGGGTGCCGGTGTGGGGGTTGGTGGCAATCACATACAGATTGAAGATACTCACACTTCTTTCCACTGGGACTCTATCTCTAGATGTGGACTTTGGTCATTTTTATTTTAGCGCTGCACCATTCTTATACAGTACTTACCAGAACTGATTGGCTGTCTGCTATCATAAGAACCAAGCCAATCTAAGCACGAGCAGACTGAGAATGACCATCAGTTACCCATTTATACACATGGTATATCTGCCATGTGCATTAGCAGAAACATGCACTGTTCACAGCACCTGCTATTGCGATTCTGACTTTAACCTCTTGACGTCAGCGCCTCCTGGCCCTTTAAGGGGTTTAAGTTGCTGGTAGATGGGGCGGGGTTTATGATTAACTGACCGCCGTGATTGGTTGTCATGGCAGTCATATGATCGGAAAGCTCCCAATCACAAGCAGCAATTGGGAGCTTTACGTTAGCTACCGGTAATTGTGGAGGGAGCGTGCAAGGCGCGTGCTCATGGCACAGCTGTTTTTGCAATATTGCGTGCAAATATGGAGCCACCTGGGGCCAAGGCCCACCCGCCGAGAGGCCGTATGTTTTGCATGCTTTCAGCACCAATAGGTTAAACAATCTCAGTATTCCTTGCTGCCACACTCAGAGAGGAATGCAACAGGGTTTAGACTACAATAGTTTCTTCAAAGAGGCAGAGTTCTTTATTTCTAGTTAGAGCATTCAACAATTCATCTTAATGATTTTTAAATAGTTTTATTTACAAAAAAAAAAAAATTACAAAAAAGGTATTACAATGTGGACAAAATAAAATGGCTTAGAAGTGAAGCACACTTAACCACTTAAGCCCCGGAGGATTTGGCTGCTAAAGGACCAGGGGTTTTTTTGCGATTTTTTACTGCGTGACTTTAACGGACAATTGCGCGGTCGTGCGACGCTGTACCTAAACGAATTTGACGTCCTTTTTTTCCCACAAACAGAGCTTTCTTTTGGTGGTATTTGATCACCTGTGCGATTTTTTGATCACGCGCTATAAACAAAAAAAGAGCGTAAATTTTGCAAAAATAACAATATTTTTCACATTTTTTTATATGAAATTCCCCAAAAAAAGTAAAAATCAAAATTTTTTAACATTTTTCGGCCAATTTGTTTTATGCTACCTATGTTTGGTAAAAAAAATCGCAAAAAGCGTATTTTGATTGGTTTGCGCAAAAGTTATCGCGTTTACTAACAAAGAGAAAGATTTTTGTCATTTTTGGTGTTTTTTTTTTTAACGCGTAATGGCGGCGATCTGCGATTTTTTTTTCGGTACTGCGACATTGCGGCGGCCAGATCGGACCCTTGACTGACATTTTTGACACTTTTGGGGTTACCAGTGACATTACTGCAGTAATCAGTGCTATACATATGCACTGTTACTGCAAAAATGACACTGGCAGGGAAGGGGTTAACTTTATTGGACAGGGAGGGGTTAAGTGTGTCCTAGGGGCGTGCTTTCTACTGTGTAGGGACATTCCTATTGGTGTAAAAGCAAAGATCAACCGTTCTACATAGTAGAACGGTCAGATCTTTACTTTTACACAGGGAGAACTGACAGGCAGCTTGTTTACACAAGCCGCTCTGTCTTTCTCCCTTCACAGGAGCGATCGCAGTGTGACTGGCGGACATCGAGTCCGCCGGTCACACGCACTGACTTGCCTGTGAACGAGCCGCGGCGGGCGCGCGCCCGCCCGCGATAGGCTCGCAAGTCAGTGACAGGCGAGTGACGTACCGATACGTCACTCTGCCTGGCCGGGGCTGACCGCCGCAGTATATAGTCGTGCGGCGGTCGGCAACCGGTTAAAGGGGAAATTCACCTTTTCAGAAGAAATAAAAAGGTGAACTAACACTCTACAGCAGGGGTATTCAATTAAAATTCATGAAGGTTCGGTCAGTAATAGTTTCTTCAAATAGAATCAATTTAAATTTTAATAGAATAGAAAAGAATAGATTAGAATATGAAGATGGTTATATTGTTTCTATTTCATTTTATTCTATTGTTTTTTCTATACTATTTTACTTTTTCTATTCTAATCTTTTCTTTTCCATTCTATTCAAATTGATTCTAATTGAATTTTGGGAAATGGTTATATTCTTTCTATTCTATTGTTTTTTTTTTAATTCTGTTCTTTTGTATTCTATTCTTTTTTATTCAAATTTCAGAAGGTGGTTATATTCTTTCTATTTTATTCTATTCTATTATTTTTTGTTTGTTTATTCTCTATTCTATTTTGTTCTATATTACTCTATTATATTCTACTCTTTTATTTTCTGTTATATTCTTTTCTATTATATTATATTATTTTCTATACTATTCCTTTATCTTCTTTTCTATGTTATTGACTTTGGAAATTGGAAAACAAATTGAAAACTTTTTTAAAAAAACTTTTTTTTTGTAAAGTTTATAAATTCGAATTTGAAAACTATTCAAATTCTAAAACTATTTGAAATTGATTCTAAAACTATTCAAATTCAGAAAATTCAAATTGATTTGAATACGAATAAATGAAACAAATTCTGAAAACGAATTAAACGTATTAAACAAATTTTACATCAACAGCACTATCATCACAGTGGAGTTTTTGACTTACCAGCATAACTTGGTCACCTAGAACCGTACCATACATGGGGGACTCCCAGAACCCCAACACTTTAAGAATACCTTTGAGCATATGCAAATAATTGATTGTGTCTTACTGTTTGCAGACAATTTACGTTGCTCGGAATGCAAAGGACAATGCGGTGTCATATTATTTCTTCGAACTGATGAATAAAACTCAGCCTCACCCCGGGACCTGGGATCAGTACGTGGAAAAGTTTCTAACGGGTGAAAGTATGTGAAAGTTTAAAGTATATGTGAACTCAATCACCAAAAATCTCATGTAAGCTTTTAGATAATTTTACCTTTTAAGCTCTAATTTACATAACACCTGGTGATCTTGGCATGAAGGACCTTCATAAGGTGCAGTCATTTCCTGATACAGGGTGACAACGATCTGTCCCTGTACCCAGGTCCGGACTGGGACAAGAAATAAGCCCAGGCATTTTAGACTGAGCAGCCCATTTTTTTTTTTAAACCAAATTACAAGAATAATAAGAAGAATAAAGCCAGTATCTGGCTACACCCATAGTGTATCCTAAGCAGGTTGCATATCCTACACTATGTGCGTAGCCTGATACATCTTTATTCCTCCTCCTATGGGTTGTCTAGGCTACCAGCCTACTGTCCCTCCCTGAACACTGTCATACTTTACTGAGCAACAGCATCTCTACGGGAGCCGACTTCTATATTGAGCGCCAGCATCACTTCGAGCCCCAGCATCTCTATTGAGCGCCGACGTCTCTACGAGCCTCAGCATCTCTATTGAGGGCCGGCCTTTTTACAACCCCTGGCGTCTCTATTGAGAGCCGGCATCTCTACGAGCCCGGGCATCTCTATTAAAGGTTGGCATTTCTACGAGCCTTGGCATCTCTATTGAGCGGCAGCATCTCTACGAGCACCGGAATCTCCATGAGCGCCGACATCTCTATTGAGGGCAGGCATCTCTACGAGCCCCGGCATCTCTATTGAGGGCTGGCATTTACACGAGCTCCAGGCATCTCTATTGAGGGCTGGCATTTCTACGAGCCCCGGCATCTCTATCGAGGGCTGGCATTTCTACGAGCCCCAGTATCTTTATTGAGGGCCAGCATTTCTACGAGCCCCAGCATCTCCATTGGGGGCCGGCATCTCTACGAGCCCCGGCATCTCGATTGAGCGCCAGCATCTCTACAAGCCCCGGCATCTCTATTGAGCGCCAGAATCTCTACGAGCACCGGCATCTCTATTGAGCGGCGGCATCTCTATGAGTACTGAAATCTCTATGAGCCCCGGCATCTCTATTGAGGGCCGTTAATTCTACGAGCCCCGGCATTTCTATTGAGCGCCGGCATCTCTCTGAGCCCCGGCATCTCTATTGAGGGCCGGTATTTCTACGAGCCCCGGCATCTCTATTGAGCGCCGGCATCTCTACGAGGCCCGGCATCTCTATTGAGGGCCGGCATTTCTACGAGCTTCAGCATCTCTACAAACACCAGCATCTCTATTTAGTGTCACGAGAGGTGTCACACTGCAGCAGAAGGATTACTCTAGCAGAGTAAATTCCTGCCCATGTCAAAGTCCCTCCCTGGAGGCCCTCACCAGACCTGATATAAAAGTAGAAAACAGAATCTGGCTACATATATTGTGTAACAGATTCTATGGCCAGTCCGGGCCTGCCTGTACCCAATTGTTCTCATGCGCTGTCACCCTGTCACATAGGCTTGTAATAGAGATCACAACTGGTCATTTCAACATGCATTATGCAGGCACGGTCCACCGTTGTTACTACCAAAAAACCTAATTTGATTGCTTGAATTCCAATTTAAATGTAATAGAATGCTTCATTATTAGGAAAAAAGAGTAGAAGCACATGGCTTCTATTCTTATATACACTTACCGACCACTTTATTGTGTACACCTTGCTAGTACCGGGTTGGACCCCCTTTTGCCTTCAGAATTGCCTTCGTTCTTTGTGGCAAAGATTCAACAAGGTGTTGGAAACATTCTTCAGAGATTTTGGTCCATATTAACATGATAGCATCGCGCAGTTGTTGCAGATTGGTCAGCTGCACATCCATAATGTGAATCTCCAGTTCCACCACATCCCAAATGTACTCTATTGGATTGAGATCTGGTGAGTGTGGAGGCCATTGGAGGACAGTGACCTCATTGTCATGTTGAAGAAACCAATGGTGAGATGATTGGAGCTTTGTGACATGGTGCATTATCCTGCTGGAAGGGGCCATCAGAGGATGGGTACAATGCAGTCATAAAGGGATGGACATGGTCAGCAACATGGTCAGCAACAATACAGTAACAATACAATACAGTAACAATAGGTAAGCTGTGGTGTTTAAACCATTCTCAATTGGTACTAAAGGGCCCAAAGTGTGCCAAGAAAATATCCCCCACACCAGGGTTTCTCAACCAGGGTTCCATGAAACCCTAGGTTGCCTCCAGAGGTTGCTAGGGGTTCCTTGAGCAATCAACGATTTCTGCCTCTCAGATAAGTTCCTCTGACACCATTGATCTTTTTAGCTTTCTGTAAGGTGGTAATTCTTCCCAATGACCACAAGTGTAAGGAGCGTTCTTCCCTCTGAATATAACAGTGATGTATTATGTTATGTAGATATAGCAATTTCTAGCTGGGGTTCCCCTGAGCCCGTAAAGTTATTTCAAGGGTTCCTTTGTGTTGAAAATGTTGAGAAAGGCTGCCCCACACCATTACACCACCACCACCAGCCTGAACTGTTGATACAAGGCAGGATGGATCCATGTTTTCATGTTGTTTACGCCAAATTCTGACCCTACCATCTGAATGTCCCAGCTGAAATCGAGCCTCATCAGACCAGGCAACGTTTTTCCAATCTTCTATTGTCCAATTTTGGTGAGCCTGTGCGAATTGTAGCCTCAGTTTTCTGTTATTAGCTAACAGGAGTGGCACCCGGTATGGTCTTCTGCTGCTGTAGCCCTTCTGCTTCAAGGTTCAATGTGTTGTGCATTCAGAGATGGTATTCTGCATACCTTGGTTGTAACGAGTGGTTATTTGAGATCCTGTTGCCTTTCTATCATCTCAGACCAATCTGCCCATTCTTCTCTGACCTCTGACATCAACAAGGCATTTTTGTCTACAACTGCCACTTACTGGATATTTTCTCATTTTCGCACCATTCTCTGATGGTTGTGTGTGAAAATTCCAGCACATTAGAAGTTTTTGAAATACTCAGACCAGCCCGTCTGGCACCAACAACCATGCCACGTTCAAAGTCAATTAACCACTTTAGCCCCGGAGGATTTGGCTGCTCAATCACTAGGCCCAATTGTGCGATTCGGCACTGCGTAACTTTAACGGACAATTGCACGGTCATGCGGCGCTGTACCCAAATGTAATTGACATACTTTTTTTCCCACAAATAGAGCTTTCTTTTGGTGGTATTTGATCACATGTGCGATTTTTATTTTTTTGCGCTATAAACAAAAAAGAGCGACAATTTTGAAAAAAAACAATATTTTTCACATTTTTTTATATGAAATTCTCAAAAAAAAATGTAAAAATCAAAATTTTTTAACATTTTAGGCCAATTTGTTTACTGCTACATATTTTTGGTAAAAAAAATCGCAATAAGCGTATTTTTATTGGTTTGCGCAAAAGTTATTGCATTTAGTAACTACGGGAAAATTTATGTCATTTTTATTGTTTTTTTTTGCGGGACTGCGACATTGCGGCGGGCAGATCAGACCCCTGACATTTTTGACACTTTTGGGGGTACCTGTGACATTACTACAGTAATCAGTTCTATAAATATGCACTGTTACTGTAAAAATGACACTGGCAGAGAAGGGGTTAACTTTACTGGTGATCAAGGGGTTAAGTGTGGCCCTAGGGGCGTGATTCTAACTGTCAGGGGGCATGGATTGTGAGATCATCACAGAGACATGCAATCCTATATAGCAGGATCGCATAGCCTCTGTGATAACCGAAGGGAAAATGACAGACGGCTGTGTTTACATCAGCCGTCTGTCTTCCTCCCTCTGCTGCGGGAGATTGCGAGTGACCGGCGGCCATCGGATCCGCCGGTCACACGCGCTGGCTCCCCAGGGAACGAGCGGGGGTGGGAGCGCGCCGCCGGCAGGCGACTGAGCGAGCGAGCGACTTTATCCAGCAGCGGCAGTAAATGTACGGTGGGCGGGGCTGAAGTGGTTAAATCCCTTTTCTTCCCCATTCTGATGCTCGGTTCGAACTTCAGCAAATCGTCTTCCCCACATCTAAATGCCTAAATGCATTGAGTTGCTGCCATGTGATTGGCTGATTAGCAATTTGTGTTACCAAGCAATTGAACAGGTGTACCTAATAAAAGTGGCGGTGAGAGTCATGTGACCCTCAAAAAGAAAAGACCAGTCCCCCTGCACAAGGAGAGAGAGCAGCAGTGAGCGGTCTTTTTTACAGGAATTAAGCCTGGTACACACTGCGAGTGTTTTTTCCTTCAATCTAGCGGGCTGAAGGAAAGAAATTTGACCACTTAGGTCGGAGTCTCTGTACTAACAATTGATGTTAGTGCAGCAATCTCCCCTGCTGAACTATTGTGTTCTGACAGAGCAACGGCCCCCAGCAGAACACAATGGTGCCAATTGGCAGACCTTTTTAGTTGGCTTCTGTCGGACCAGCTGCCATGCAGACGGGCTGAATTTTGGCCAGTTTCTATAAAACCGGCTGATGCCGCCTGATATTCGCCCCGTGTGTACGGCCCTTTACTGCACAGGTCTGAAAGAAATACACAAAGAACACCAAGATTTTAGGAAGAAGAAGCATGGCTCTTTTATTTAGATGATATTTACAGTTCTAAAGTTCAGTTCATTCTTTATTAATTTTTGCAAAAAAAGTGAAAACTTGTCTGCCACAAAATGTATTGCAGAGAAAGTGTGTCGTTGTAAGAAAATCATATATTTATGAAGCTTAAAATATTCTCTTGACATGAATGGGGACAAAGTGTTATATCATTGAAGAACTGACTGCATGCCTGAAAGACTTTTTCAGCGAATAAAGTGCACTTAGAGGTCTCCGTACCCAGGAAATTGTGACAGACTTTCAGCTTTGATGACTCATATTCTCTTCTTTTTCAGTGGCTTGGGGAAGCTGGTTTGACCATGTGATCGGCTGGTGGAATGCCAAAGACAAGCACGAAATCCTCTATGTGTTTTATGAAGATATGAAGGAGGTGAGGGAACAAACTGGGAGCTAATGGAATTAGAGTTACATACTGTAGTTACATAGTTAGTGAGGTTGAAAAAAGACACCAGTCCATCCAGTTCATCCTATGACGAGTGTGTGTGTGTGTTTTGTTTTATATCAATAGTACATTGTATATCCCTGTATATTGTGGTCGTTAAGGTGCCATATCTAATCGTTTTTTTAGAGTTTTGCTCTGACAGTAAAGAACCCTTTACACAGTTTAGGGTTAAACCGCTTCTCCTCTAATTTTAGCAAATGGCCAAGTGTCTTTTTTAATTCCCTCCCGCTGAAAAGTTTTTTCCCTATGCTAGGGTCACCAGTACGGTATTTGTACATTGATATCATATCGCCCCTCAAGCATCTCCTCTCCAGAGAGAATACGTTCAATGCTTGTAGTCTTTCCTCATAGCTGAAGTCCTCCAGTCCCCTTACCATCTTTCTTGCCCTTCTCTGGACTCTCTCCAGTTCCAGCACATCCTTCCTGAGGACCGGTGCCCAAAACTGGACCGCATATTCCAGATGCGACTGGACCAGAGTCTTGTAGCGTGGGAGAATTATCGTTTTATCTCTGGAGTGAATCCCCTTTTTCATACATGCCAGTATTCTGTTGGCTTTGCTTGCAGCAGCTTGGCATTGCATGTCATTGCTGCGCTTGTCATCTACTAGGACCCCCAGGTCCTTTTCGATCCTAGATTCCCTAGAGGTTCACCCTCTACTGAGTAACTTGCGTTCATATTTCTGACGCCCAAGTGCATTACTTTACATTTTTTCAACATTAATCCTCATTTACCATGTAGTTTCCCCACCCCATTATTTATTATGCGTTCAGGTCTTCTTGTAAGGTTTCCACATCCTGCGTAAAAGTTTTTGTGCTGCTTAGCTTTGTATCATCAATACTGAGATTTAGCTGTTTATCCTATCCTGTAGATAGTTTATGAATAAATTAAACAGGATTGGTCCCAGGAGAGATCCTTGGGGGACCCCACTTTCCACACCAGACCATTCTGAGTACTCCCCATTTATCACCACCCTTTGGACTCACCCCTGAAGTCAGTATTCAATGTAGGTGCTCACCCTATGGTCCACACCTACGTACCTTAGTTTGTACAGTAAAAATTTGTGGGGAACTGTATCACATGCCTTTGCAAAATCCAGATACACCCCATCCACAGGCCTTCCTTTATCTAGATGGTAACTCACTTTCTCATAGAAGGGTAATAGATTGGTCTGGCAAGAATGATTTTTCATGAATCCATGCTGGTTGCTACTAATGATACTGTTTTCATTACTAAAATCTTGTATATAGTTGCTTATCATCCCCTCCAATAGCTTGCAGACTATTGATGTTAGGCTAACCGGCCTGTAGTTTCCCGGGATATGTCTCGACCCTTTTCGAAATGTTGATGCCACTTGGCTTTTCTCCAATCAGCTGGCACCATTCTCGTCTGTAGACTGTCCCTAAAAATTAGGAAAAATGGTCTGGCTATCACCTGGCTGAGTTCCTTAAGGACCCTCGGGTGTAAGCCATCTTGTCTCAGTGACTTATTTATGCTAAGTTTTTCAAGTCTATTTCTGGCCCTGTCTTCTGTTAACCATGAGGGCGCTTCCTGTGACGTGTTATTAACATTACAGTCTAGGTTACTGTATCCTGCCTTTTCCTTTGTGAAGACTGACAATAAGAATGTATTCAGAATCTTTGCCTTCTTTCTGTCCTTTGTAGTCAAATTCCCTTCATCATCCTTTATGGGGCCCATATGTTCTGGTCTCACTTTCTTACTATTTATATACCTAAAGATTTCTGTTTTTTTTATACTCTCTTCCGCAATGTGCCTTTCGTGTTCTATCTTTGCTGCCTTGATTGTGCTCTTACATTTCTTATTGCATTCTTTGTAATGTTGGAATGCTGACAATGACTCCTCAGCCTTGTAATTTTGAAGGCCTTTTCTTTAGTTTTTATACTCATTTTTACGTTGGAGTTAGCCTCCCAGGGGTTATTTTAGCTCTTTTTAACGTATTACCTGTTGGAATGCACTTGCCAATCCCTTTAATTTGTATGTTCTTAAAGCACTCCCATTTTCCTCCGTGTTCTTTTTCCTAGGATTCTATCCCATTTAATATCATCAAGCAAAGAGCGCCGTTTTGGGAAGTTGGCTCTTTTGAAATTCAGTGTCCATGAATTACCCTTGTGTTTCCCATTTCTGTGATTTATACTGAAACTAATTGACCTGTGGTCACTGTTTCCTAAGTTGCCCTGAATTTCTACATCTTCGATCAGGTCTGTATTGTTAGTAATCAGTAGGTCTAGTAACGCATTGTTTCTTTCTGGTGCGTTCACCATCTGACCCATGAAATTGTCCTGCAAAACATTTAAAAAATGGCGAGCCTTAGACGAATACCCCAATATTGCTCGCTGGACCTTGCTCTCCGCTGGCTAGCTCTACATCTGGACCCTCCCCCCGTCACCTACTTCTCTCCCAGTAGAGCTGCGCCCTCCCCATTTAGGTACAGTCTGTCCCTGCTAAGGAGCCAGTAACCAACTGAGAAGTCAGTCCAGTTCTCCAGGATCCCGAGACCCTCCTTACTACACCAGCTCCTCAGCCACTTGTTAACTTCCCTAATCTCCCGTTGCCTCTCTGGCGTGGTTCGAGGTACCGGTAGTATTTCTGAGAATACTACCTTGGAGGTCCTAATCCTTAATTTTGCTCCTAAGTCCCTGAAGTCGTTTTTTTTATACTCTCCCTCTTCCTCTAACCTTGTCATTGGTACCCACGTGTACCATGACAGCTGGGTCCTCCCCAGCCCCACCCAATAATTGTCCACCAGATCTATAATGTGCGGAACCCGAGCAGCCGGTAAACAACACACAGTTCAACGTTTATGGTCTTTGTGACAGATTGCCCTCTCTGTACTAAGAATTGAGTCCCCTACCACCAGAATCTGTCTCTTACCCTTAGCCTCGCTCCCGCCCTCACTGGAGGAGTTCTTCCCCTGGCAGCTAGAGGCATCGCTCTGCTCCAGCAATGCTGGTCCCTGACTGGAATCCAAGTCTTTTTAATTGTAAAGACCATGGGGTTGATTTACTAAAACTGGAGAGTGCAAAATCTGGTATAGCTGTGTATGGAAGCCAATCTGCTTCTAACGTCAGCTAGTTCAGTTAAGCTTTGACAAAAAAAAACCTGGAAGCTGATTGGTCTCCATGCAGAGCTGCACCAGATTTTGTACTCTTCAGGTTTTGTAAATCAACCCCACAGTGTCCCTAAACACTGGCACACCAGTCCCAGTGTCCCTGATCACCGCCACACCAGTCACAGTGTCCCTGATTGATCACTGCCACACCAGTCCCAATGTCCCTGATCATGCCACACAAGTCACAGTGGTCCTGATCACCGCCACACCAGTCACAGTGTCCCTGATCACCACCACACCAGTCCCAATGTCCCTGATCACCACCACACCAGTCCCAATGTCCCTGATCACCAGCCCACCAGTCCCAGTGTCCCTGATCACCTCCACACCAGTCACAGTGTCCCTAAACACTGCCACATCAGTCACAGTGTCCCTGATCACCACCACACCAGTCACAGTGTCCCTGATTGATCACTGCCACACCAGTCCCAATGTCCCTGATCATGCCACACAAGTCACAGTGGTCCTGATCACCGCCACACCAGTCACAGTGTCCCTGATCACCACCACACCAGTCCCAATGTCCCTGATCACCACCACACCAGTCCCAATGTCCCTGATCACCAGCCCACCAGTCCCAGTGTCCCTGATCACCTCCACACCAGTTACAGTGTCCCTAATCACTGCCACACCAGTCCCATTGTCCCTAATTACTGCCACACCAGTCCCAGTGTCCCTGATCACCGCCAAACCAGTTACCATATCCCTAATCACTGCAACACCACTCCTAGTGTCCCTGATCACCACCACACCAGTCCCAGTGTCCCTGATCACCACCACACCAGTCCCAGTGTCCCTGATCACCACCACACAAGTTACAGTGTCCCTAATCACTGCCACACCAATCCCAGTGTTTCTAATCACTGCCACTCCAGTCCCAGAGTCTCTAATCACCAACACACCAGTCTCAATGTCCCTGATCATGCCACACAAGTCACAGTGGCCCTGATCACTGCCACACCAGGCACAGTGTCCCTGATCACCACCACACCAGTCCCAATCTCCCTGATCACCGCCACACCAGTCCCAATGTCCCTAATCACTGCCACACAGTCCTATTGTCCCTAATTGCTGCCACACCAGTCCCAGTGTTCCTGATCACCGCCAAACCAGTTACCATATCCCTAATCACTGCAACACCACTCCTAGAGTCCCTGATCATTGTCACACCAGTCACAGTGTCCCTGATCACCAGCACACCAGTCCCAGTGTCCCTGATCACTACCACACAAGTTACAGTGTCCCTTATCACTGTCACACCAGTCCCAGAGTCCCTGATCCCCGCCAAACCAGTTACAGTATCTCTAATCACCGCTAAACCACTCCCAGTGTCCCTGATCACCGCCACACCAGTCCCAGTGTCCCTGATCACCTCCACACCAGTTACAGTGTCCCTAATCACTGCCACACCAGTCCCATTGTCCCTAATTACTGCCACACCAGTCCCAGTGTCCCTGATCACCGCCAAACCAGTTACCATATCCCTAATCACTGCAACACCACTCCTAGTGTCCCTGATCACCACCACACCAGTCCCAGTGTCCCTGATCACCACCACACCAGTCCCAGTGTCCCTGATCACCACCACACAAGTTACAGTGTCCCTAATCACTGCCACACCAATCCCAGTGTTTCTAATCACTGCCACTCCAGTCCCAGAGTCTCTAATCAACAACACACCAGTCTCAATGTCCCTGATCATGCCACACAAGTCACAGTGGCCCTGATCACTGCCACACCAGGCACAGTGTCCCTGATCACCACCACACCAGTCCCAATCTCCCTGATCACCGCCACACCAGTCCCAATGTCCCTAATCACTGCCACACAGTCCTATTGTCCCTAATTGCTGCCACACCAGTCCCAGTGTTCCTGATCACCGCCAAACCAGTTACCATATCCCTAATCACTGCAACACCACTCCTAGAGTCCCTGATCATTGTCACACCAGTCACAGTGTCCCTGATCACCAGCACACCAGTCCCAGTGTCCCTGATCACTACCACACAAGTTACAGTATCTCTAATCACCGCGACACCACTCCCAGTGTCCTTGATCACCGCCACACCAGTCACAGTGTCCCTGCTCATCACCACCACAGTCCCAGTGTACCTGATCACTGCCACACCTTTCAAAGTGTCCCTGATCACCGTCACACTCTTCCAAGTGTCCCTGATTAACACCACACCAGTCCCAGTTTCCCTGATCACCACCACACCAGTCCCAATGTCCCTGATCATGCCACACCAGTCACAGGGTCCCTGATCACCACCCCACCAGTCCCAGTGTCCATAATCACTGCCACACCAGTCCCATTGTCCCTGGTCAACACAACACCAGTCCTAGTGTCCCTTATCACCACTACACCAGTCCCAATGTCCCACCGCCACACCAGTCCCAGTGACCCTGATCACCACCACACCAGTCACAGTGTCCTTGATCCCCACACACCAGTGCCAATGTTCCTGATCACTACCACACTAGTCACAGTGTCTCTGATCACCACCACACCAGTCTCAATGTCCCTGATCACCGCCACATCAGTCCCAGTGTCCCTAATCACCGCCACACCAGTCCCAATGTCCCTGATCACCACCTAACCAGCCACAGTGGCCCTGATCACCGCTACACCAGTCACAGTGTCCCTTATCACCGCCACACCAGTCCCAGGGTCCATAATTACTGCCACACCAGTCCCAGTGTCCCTGGTTACGACCACATCAGTCCCAGTGTCCCTGATCACTACCACAGCAGTCACAGTGTCCCTGATCACTGCCACACCAGTCCCTGTGTCCCTGACCAACACCACATCAGTCCCAGTGTCCCCAATCACCACCACACCCGTCCCAATGTCCCTAATCAAGCAAATAGCAGTCACAGTGTCCCGGATCACCATCACACCAGTCACAGTGTCCCTGATCACCACCACATCAGTCCCAGTGCCCCTGATCACCGCCACACCAGTCACAGTGTAGCTTCCCTTCAGTCTTGTGCAGTTCTAAAGGCTCCTCTCCTGTACTGAAATTGTTTACTTTGATTTCCCTGCACACTGTGAGCTTCCTACAAAGTGCAATAGAAGCTGAAACAAATCAGACAGAGCCCACATCAGGGCTGAGGGTACTTGAGAAAAGTACTATGACTGGGTGCTGCAATGTTTTTAGGAAGCTATATACAGCATCCTGCTGTCAGGGTAAGGCAGACTCCATTGACCATTTGATCATTTGTCATTGACCAATGACCATTTGTTTTTGTTTTTTCTACCGATATCCTTCTTTTTAATTTTAAAAATGTTATCTGCATATTGATGAGGTGGGAGGAGGGAGGAACCAGGGAAGACATAATTTAAGGTGAATAAACCTCAGATTTAAATAGATCTAAATTTGGTCATTAGGAATTCATATAGGTGACTTTGTAATGAAGAGCTCCAGCCTCCCATATGTTGGTTATATTCATTCTTGTTGTCCTTAAAGCTTCTTACCAAAAATTTTATGAATAGGACCCAAAACGAGAGATTCAAAAGGTGATGAAGTTCCTAGGGAAGAACCTCTCAGAAGAAGTGTTGGATACAATTTGTCACCATACCACTTTCAAAGCCATGAAGGAAAACCCAATGGCAAATTATTCCACCGTTCCAAATATACTGCTGGACCAGACCCTCTCGCCCTTCATGAGGAAAGGTGGGGATGTTTTGAAATTGGTTTATGCTCAGTTGAATTTCACCAAAGAATTTGTTTTTTAAAAAAGGATTAGATTTAGAAGTTGATGTTTTCAAAATTAGTTCATGCTCAATGGAATGTCACTAAAGTATTTAAAAAGGACGACATTTAGAAATTGTCCATTTTATCCAAAACTCCAGTTAAGATAGGAAGACCCCATTGGTAAACATTTCTACTTCTTGGCAGTTGGCAAAGACCATTATATTTTCCTGGATGATGTTATTGTCTTTCCATTTTTAATTTAGTATAAAAGGAAATATGTATGGACCTACTAATCATTGTCCAAGCACCAAATCCCACAATTTTCAAAATGTAACTGCGTCTTGAAAATTTTCTTGTTAATCATTCCATGTCCATTTTTAAATAGGTGAAGTTGCAGACTGGATGAATTATTTCACTGAATCCCAGAATAAAATGTTTGACGTGGAATATGAGAAAAGAATGAAAGGGACAGACCTGAAGTTTCGCACCAACATCTGAAGAATTATTGGAGCCTGGAAATGATACAGAAAATTATTCTCTTGTAAATGCAATTGAACAATACGGCCTGGCCTACAGATCTGCATAGGGCCACTATCCTGTGAGGACTGATGGATTACCCAATCATTTTTTGGGTTTCGATCAAGAAATAATGAATGGCAAATCTTGGGGAATGGGTGGTGGGTACAGGGTGCTTTGGATTGGTTTGGCTCTCTGAAGAGGGCTGCTGTTTGCAAACCTAAATTGTGTTGGTAAAAGTCAGGAAAAAACATATAGACTTAGAAAGACCTTGCTATATATCTAATATAATAGACCATAAAAAAATTGTGTTTAGTACATCCTGCTGTCCCAGTATGCACACAGATAGCTGATGATCCATAGACATATTAAACTCTCCTTAATAATAATAAAAAGTTCACCTTTGCTTACAAGAAAGGCCTCCATGTTTTAAATATCCTCAACATGGTATCTCCCCCGTGCCGCAAAACTGAAGTTCTCCACTTGGAAGCCAAGCCAGCCACCAGCTCCAAAGCTGAAAAAGGTTCAGGGGCATAGTTGTGGATTTCCCCCTTCTGGTGGGTCCCTCCTCCCCATCTGGAATTTTTGATATTTGTTATGAATCCTGTTGGTGAAATATCTACATGAACAAAGTTTAAAATTGCAACAAATTGCAAATAGCTCCCATTGTGATTTTTTTTAGTACCTACACATTCTATATTGTTGCTGTAATTTAAAGAGAACGTTTTATGTATGAATGTATTTTTATACACAGAATTGGAGATTCTTCCACGAGTGGTCATCCCCAAGCCTCTTGGGAGACTCTATTGGTGAAATATCTGCATGGAGTTCCCAGGTTTGCATATGTGCTTTGCCTATTATGCTGGGTTCCCATACATACAGTATAATACCGTATTTAGGGAATGTGGAAAAACAGCACTGGACCCATAATATTATCTTATCGTTATTGCTATCTTAAGGTATTGATGTTGATATAGGTGATCTGTTTCTACATCAGCTTCTACACTCCAGGGGATCTCCAAAGTCCCCTTGGCTTGTAATGTAGTGTAACAAAAATGTACATTGAAATGCTACACCAATGCTAACAGGTCCAGACATGACTTTATTTCAGTAAGGTTCAGGAGGACAATTGAAAGAGTATCAAACATGTTTCATGAGTCTGAAAATGTCCCCATCATCAGAGCTTAAGATTGAAAACAATGTATATGGACTAGAAATGAACTGGACCCAACCAACTGCTGACAGGACCTGTACTTGTTATCACATCGGAATACCATTAAAGGTACACTTCCCTTCTAGTACATGTACATTGTTTTCCATCTGAAGCCCTGATGAAGGGGCTGTTTTTGGAACCCCAAAAGGCACTGGATACTCTTTTGCTTGCCCCCCTGACCTCTACTGGAATAAAATCATATATAGACCTATTAGAAGTGGTGTGGCATTTCAGTTTACATTTTTTACATACTTAAACTACAAGCCACAGGGACCATAGAGATCCTTTTGGGATGTAGAAGCCGGTGTAGAACCAGATTACCTATATACATGTAGTGTTACCCCAGCAGGATAGGACAGGTCCTCTGTTCTTTGCCTCAATCTCCTGAATGACTCCAGCCCCTCTGATGCACTAGGTTAAGTGAACAAAACTTGAAGGCAATACCAGGTACACAATATTGATGATGGGTCAGTAAACAGACACCAAACAAAAAAATGAAAGTAAGCTTAATACAGTATATTGTCATACACAATGATTCCTAACGATAAAGGCATAAAAGTGGACTAGAATAGTAGCAGTGCAACTCACATATACAGTATGATAAATAGTCAGCAGTAGGAATAGGAGAACACCAGATGCATTAGGATCAGCATAAGCAAGAACAAGATCACTGTGATTGCAGCAATGGACAGTAACATAGTAGATGTAATTGCATTCAGAAGACGATACTGCCAAAGTACATTAATGGTGATGACTCTAGATCTAGGCACACTGAGTACCCTTTAAATGAATAATAGATAGGGGCTAGTAGAATCGCTTTGTAGGTAACAGTAAGATATTGTGTCCTTCTGCCGGCTATAGTTGGGGCTCATAAGCGGCATTGGTACACATCAACAGTTATGACGAATTAGCATGCAGTGTAGGTGCTATGTAATAAGTATCCTGCTTCCAGTAACTCAGTCCCTGCTATCAGTGTGTAAATGGTGAGTAGTGAGCCCTCTCAACAGTTCGGTGTGGCTGTAGACTTCTGATGTAGGAAAGGGACCCCTTGCCTCTGTGCAGATGTCTCCAGTGATTAGAAGTGAAGGAGGGGAAAGTGGGAAGGTGGGAATATGTTCCAGTCTCCCTGCAGCAAGGGCAAAATAGATGGGATTGCCACAGTCCATGCGGCACTGCCCCTGTGTCACTGTTCTCAGACCACAAGTCCCTGTTGGTCTGGTCTCCCACAGAGATGTGATCACACAAGCTGATATGCTCACATGGATTCCTATGCTGCCAAAAATAAGTATTTTAGAGCAGTCCAGTAAAAGCTATTCCACCACTCCCTCTCAGCCTCAGTGTCCTCTGGGAACTGTGAGGTCAGGGTCCATGAGTCCCACTCTATGGTTGATGTTCTGGACTTCAGTTCCCATGACTCCTCAGTATTCTTCAAAGAAGTCTATCAACTTTCCTAGCTATAGCTCTCCCCCTGTGGACTGGAGGGGTTAGTGCAACACTACATCCAGTATAGCAGTATAAAGTGAAAATTAAACTGACTATAAATAGGAAAATGTTTCCTGCACCATGTTTCTGTAGTCCAGCACCTGGCTACATACAATATTGTCAGGTTAAACTCAGTGATCAGCCTTTTCAACCTATGCAGGCTGTGAGACCAAACCTTGAGTGTTGCTGGCTCTGAAATGTTTGGATTCCTGGAAATCCGCAAACCATTCACAATGCTAGATCTCACAGGGTCCAACTTAGTACGGACGCCTTGCTGGACCGTGAGACTGTTGCTTTGATCTGAATAGCCATTGCTACACATGACAAGTCAGGATGGAGTTCTACAGAAACTGGAAAAACACCATTTGTGGATTTTCTGCAAATTTGTACCCTTCCTCAGTGAGATGATGATAAGAATAATGGGTCTAGAATGGGGTTCAGCAACCAGTAGATTGAGATCAACCAGTAGATGGCAGCCAGGTGACTGGTAGATCGCGGTCTTGGCTTGCTGACCCTCCATCCCAGAGCATTAAACAGAGGAACTACTTGTAAAGCTGGGGCTGTAGTAGGGAGCAAGAGCAGCATAAGCCGATGTCTCTGTAGTGCCGGCTCCTGTCCCATGCTGAGTGATACCAACTGCACTCCACCTCTTATCCCAGCTGGTGTTCTCCAGAGTGGTGCCAGCAGCAGCAAAGAAGGGATCTTCAGGTCAGTGTGAAGCAAGACACTGAGCATATAGTATAGGGCTGCTTTCACACTGTGCTGCGGTTTACCCCCACCATGGGTGCAGTGCAGTGTACCTGCGGCTTTCCTGTCATGACCAGTGTCATTTCACATATACCGTTGCATGTTTGAGCAATATATCATTTGAGTGACAACTTTTTGTAAACAAAAAAAAATTTGGCATTTTCCCGATACTTTTGGCAAAATATAAAATAATCCATGGACTCAACATGCCTCTCAACAAATATCTTGGAGTGTCTACTTTCTAAAATGGGGTTATTTGGGGGTTGGGGGGGGGGGAGGTTGTGCTATCTTGACATTTCAGGGCCTCCGAAACTGTAATAGGTAGTGAGGAAGTAAAATAAGCAATTTATGCCCTTTGAAAACCTGAAGGCAGTGATTGGTTTTCGGGGTCCCATACATACAGTGGGTATGGAAAGTATTCAGACCCCCTTAAATTTTTCACTCTTTGTTATATTGCAGCCATTTGCTAAAATCATTTAAGTTCATTCTTCTTCCTCATGAATGTACACATAGCACCCCATACTGACAGAAAAACACAGAATTGTTGACATTGTTGCAGATTTATTAAAAAAGAAAAACTGAAATATCACATGGTCCTAAGTATTCAGACCCTTTGCTGTGACACTCATATATTTAACTCAGGTGCTTTCCATTTCTTCTGATCATCCTTGAGATGGTTCTACACCTTCATTTGAGTCCAGCTGTGTTTGATTATACTGATTGGACTTGATTAGGAAAGCCACACACCTGTCTGAATTTTACTTTGTTTAAATTCAATTAAAATAAATTGCACGAATACACTATATATTGCCTAATTGTTTGGTAAAATATAAATAATGATCTTATGCCGAGTACATAGATACCAAACATGGCATGCTGTATAATTGCGCACGCTCGTGCAACGGCAACAAACTACGTACATTTTTAAAAGCCTACATTTTAAAAGTTGAGAGGTGAAGCCACCTAAATGTGTGGGAAGGTACAAAAGTCGGCTGGATGCTTCAGCTTAATGCAACAACAAAAGTAAGGTGGAAGATGGTGGAGCTTTTTAGGAGGGGGGGCAGGGGCGTAACTACAGGGGTTGCAGGGGTTGCAATTGCAACCGGGCCCCATGCTCCAGGGGGCCTGTGCACCTCTCCTATACACCTGGATAGGAGGGGCGGTGGGGGCAGCATGTAGAGAAATCACTGTCCTCCTTTTTCCTCCTGTAGCTGCAGGGGTAAATGGAAAGAGATTGGTTCCTCTGCTTGCTGCCCCCGCCGCTCCTCCTATCCAGTTCACTTGTGTTCTGCTGTCTCTGGGCCCCTGTGTGCTCCCCTGGTCCCCCCTCCACCTACTGTGCTGCCCCCCCCCCCCCCACCACACTGTGCTCCCTTCTCTCTCCTGCTGGATGCTGCAGGGGATGTGTCACAATAGGGAACCAGGAAGGGGTCGGTAAATATGTAATTTACCAGCTCCTTCCTTTTCTGAATGCACAGAGTCATAGTCATTGTAAAAAAATTAAATAAAAATGATAAAAAAATAACACAATTAAAATAACAAAAAATAAAAAATACTGACACCAGTGGGTGAACTTCTAGGATCGCAAAGGTCACACATGCGACCGGGCCCTGGCATTCCACCACTGTGGGGAGTCCCCAAAATGGCAGGAAGGGGGTGCACTGCAGAACTTGTGAAAGGCTTCTTCTGCAGGACCGTAATAAAGGGCCCGGCAACGAGAGTAAAGGGGCCCCGGATCAGTGGGAAGAGCCCCAGGCTTGAAGGGAAGGGCCCTGACCAGGGGTCTGGGGGGGGGGGGGCCTTCATGGTTTCTTGCACTGGGGCCCTGAAGGTTCTAGTTACGCCTCTGAGGGGGGGAGAATACTGGGGGAGTGGAGAGGGGGTTGCATGCAGAGGTCAGAGCTGAAGAGGGGTGAAAGAGAGATGTGGTTAGGGAATGCAGAGGTAAGCAGCTATGAAAGAAACCTGAACTCTGTACTCTGTGTGTAGCGCACCCCTGAACTCTGCACTCTGTGTGTAGCGCACTCCTGAACTCTGCACTCTGTGTGTAGTGCACCCCTGAACTCTGCACTCTGTGTGTAGCGCACCCCTGAACTCTGCACTCTGTGTGTAGCGCACCCCTAAACTCTGCACTCTGTGTGTAGCGCACCCCTGAACTCTGCACTCTGTGTGTAGCGCACCCCTGAACTCTGCACTCTGTGTGTAGCGCACCCCTAAACTCTGCACTCTGTGTGTAGTGCACCCCTAAACTCTGCACTCTGTGTGTAGCGCACCCCTGAACTCTGCACTCTGTGTGTAGCGCACCCCTAAACTCTGCACTCTGTGTGTAGCGCACCCCTGAACTCTGCACTCTGTGTGTAATGCACTTCCATAGCTCCCAACTGCCTGATTTTGAGGGACTGTCCCTGATTTATAACCTCTGTCCCTCTTTCCTCCTCATTTGTCCCTCATTTTGGTCTGATCTATATAGTTGTATAAAAAATGCACTATTTATTTTTCAAAAAAGTGTTTCCCAGTGCTAAACCTTTCATCCAATTTCTAAATTGCTGCATTTGTAAATACCAAAAGCCAATATAAAGGGATAGTAGTGGTAAAAAAAAAAAAGCACTTGTGGGATTAAAAAAATCATTTTTTTGTTTATTTCTCCTTTAGGGGGGCATGGTGGTGGTGGTGGGGGGGGGGGGGGATGGTGTGTCCTACACCTACATACTTTTGCTAATAGGTGTCCCATGGTATGGGCACTCCTGGTATTTAATGCCCTTTTAGGACCCTCCCACTGTTAGTAAAGTTTGACCACACCCACTATTTGATGTGGTTTGGAGGGTGTGTGTTGGGGGGGGGTTTTGGGGGGTCATGATTGAGTTTTGTTATGGGAATAAAAGCCCTGCTTGAAAGATATCACTCTGTGTGTAAGGCATCTATATAAAATATAGGAGTTTCACTTTTTAATTAAATTACTGAAATTAACTTTTTGATGATATTCTAATTTTATGGGATACACCTGTATAAAATGCGTATTGCAAGCAACATTTCTGTACACAAGCACCCCTAACTTATTTTTATTTGTATACATGGAGGGGGGGGGGGTTGGGCTGAATTTTTTTTTAGATTTTAAGAGCTTGGGTGTTGCTCCTAGGTTCTTACTAGGAAGGGGGAAATCAGAGAAGGGATGTTTGCTGGTCTATGTTCAATCTACCCGGCAGCACCTGCTTTTGGGGTTCCAGGCCCACAGGGATATTGAAGTCACCTGTTTCCCATCCATCCATTAGCATTCATGTACTCCCATGTTTGGAGACACTCAGTAGACAGTTTGAGTAGTGTTAGGAAGTGTTAGGACTGCAGAATACACAGGGTGCCTTTGGAATGGCCTGCAGCTTAGACATGCGTTTGCAAATGTGTGTTAACTAAACCCCTGTTTTTAACCTATTATGTTAGACAGGTTTATTTGGTTTGTCAGCAGACTGGTGGGTAAGTATAGCAAACTAAGGGCTGGCTGGTTTCCACACACACACACCTTCTTTAATCCCCTTTTTCTCTTCGGTTCTGTTATATACAGGGATGGAGACGCTGTGCAGTGCTCACCGGTGTCTCATGTAAAGTCCCAAAACTGCCCAAAATTTTCCATTGAAGTCCCTGGAAACATGGCAGAGGGAAGGAGATAGAATGTACTGGGGGTGTGTGAAAGTAATTGGGTGGCCGAGTGCTTCCACTTGACAGCCTTACACGCAGGTAAAACCCCCTGCAGTTGCTGACGCATGACCTATGTTGGTAGCAATAAAAGGGTTGAGGCACTTACACTGGAATCTGGACACTGAGGAGTTAAGGCAGAGTCTGATCAATAAGGATGAAAAGCACATACAATGTAGTGTGGCCTTCAAGGGCATAGTGCACACATTTTGAACGTTGAGTAGTTAATGCACATACATTCCATCGGTGGACTATGGTTTGGGGCGTTGCATTGAGGTATGGAATAAAGAACACATAGGAAGGTGAGCACATAAGGAGGACAGGCTGAAGCATGGAACAGCAGGTGAGTGCAGGAAGAGGACCACCCAAGATAGGGAACACATGGTTTGGGAGATCGGAGATTGGTGTTGGAGAAAAAAAGAAATGTGAGCTCATGGACTGGGAGCCGGAACCCCCGGGGCTCGTTAAGATGTGCCGCAAAGACTGCCTCTCCTTTGAAAAGTGGTCCATAGTAAGATCGCTTTTCAGAGGCATTTTGACATGCAGTGTGGTGGCAATATGTCACTTCCACTGTGCCTGATTTTCCTCTTTAAATGCTGCACTACCATAGCGCCATTGTGTATATTGCACGCGGTTGCAGGGACGGCTGAAGCATAGTCCATACACCTGCATAAGTCACATTCATTGTCGGTTACACGCGCAGAAAGCAACATGCTAATTTTTGCCGCGGCCGCTGCACACTTGCTGGCATGAGCGGCTGCATGTTTCCATTAGGTGGGCAATAAAACTGTGGTCTAGCCATCTGTTTCTACCATCCCCCACCACAAGTGTGAAAGAGCCCTCAGGGCTCATTCACACTAGCAGTTGGGGGGGGGGGGAGTAAACCACATGGCTGAGCACGAGCTTTTCATTTGGCTGGGGTGTACACGTGCCACAGAATTATACCCCTGTCACTTTCAAGTGAATGGGGCCAGTCTGCAAGGACCCCACAACCACGCTCAGTGCAATGTGGGATTTAAGGGGTAAAGAAGACTGAGGAGGCGATACGCTTGCAGTGTCCTCTGAACAGCGATCTGCGGTCTTATTGCTTTTCAGAGGGTATTTGACAAGTAGAGAATAGGCTTTATGTCACCTCCTCAAAGCCTGATTCATCCTTGAAATGCACCGCAATTGCAGAACTCAATGGTCGCGTTTGCCGTCAGACTCTGTACCCTATATTAAAAATACCATAGCCACAAAGCAATGCCACAGGGAGCCGGGATTGGCAGAAATAATACATGTCCCACCCCAGCGCTCCATCCTTGTGTCAGGAAATAGACTGTCTGCGTTCAGATTCCTGCACCTCCTCCTGCGTGTATGTCAATTTTTGTCATGCATGTCCGTGCCGTCGCTGCGTCTGCATCCACCTGTATAGGTTGTCTATGCACAGCTCGGCGGATGCAGGCACAATAGCAAATGTGGCTTGCGCACAGAACGGGTGGTGAAGTGTCAATAAACCCAAATCATAAAAAAACTATCAATAAATGGTGCATTACATGCTGTTCATATTCACTCACTAACTATAAGATTCCTTTTCTGTATTCTGGAAAAAAAATTGGTTGATCCATTTTTTTAGAGCTGTGTTGGCAGCTCTGCACATGCTCATTTTTCAGTGAGTTTCTATGCTGAACATTTCCTCTCCATCCCATCTGAGCAGCCCATCTGACTGTAGAGTCATACATGTGGGCGTATATACAATGGAAAATGACAGCCCACTCCCTCCCTCCTCCTCAATGCCCACTAACAAGCTAAACACAACGGGGGCGGGATATTACCTGTAGATTGATGGAGGCTTCACCTCCCTCTTATTCTAAGACACAGGCTGGAGGGGCCTGTGACTGGCAGAAATCCACCCCCATGTTATTACCAAAAAATAATAAAGATTTGATTTTAAATGTTTTTTCCATGACAATTTAAAACAGTTTATTTATGTTAATTATTTATTTTGACTCTGTAACCCAAAGGCTATTTTTTCTTTATGTTGAACATGTGACCAGCAGCAGAGGACTAGAAGCTCCTCCTGCTTATGTTTGCCTGCAGACAGGCTGGGAAAGAGCTGCGTCACGTGACAGCTGTATATCTATTAGGAAAAAAAGGTACTTAGATTTTTTTTTTTTTTAATTAAAATAATTACAATGCCGTCATCCACATACAGAAAGAGAAAGGATAATGTAAATTAAACAGTGTGTGTTTCATATCACTTTAACAACCATCTGAATAAAGCCTTTAAGACCAAAATTTACCAAACAATGAATGCTAAAATAAGTGTCAAATCTAATTTTTCTGATGTTTCTTGGATAGCCAGCTAATGAGGATTTTGCCACCATCATCAACAAACTCCCAGATGGTACATTCCACAGGTTTCCGCTGTGCTCAGTTCATGGAGTACCACTAATGAAACCTATTGCAGACCGATGGGAAGATGTGGAGAAGTTTCAAGCCCAACCAGACGATATAATCATAGCGTCTTATCCCAAGGCAGGTAAGAGAGGCCTAGATCTAAAAAATTATCCTTTTATCCATTTTTTTTTCCAGCACCGTTTTCAAACTTAAATTTATAATAAACCAAAAATCAGAGGCATAGTTTTTTGCCTGAAATTACAAGTTTATTTAAGAGAGCAGAATTTTATGATGAAGGATCTTTCGCATGGCTAGCTCACACTAGCGAAGATACTTAGACTAGTGCAGCTCAAATCAAAAGCCTGGTCAAGATCGGGACATGCGATGTTTGGTCAAGTCACAAGCAGGAATTAGGTTGCCATCAAGGCATTGTGACAGGAAGTCAGGTAAATTTGTGGGTGTTGTCACAGACGGGAAATACATTTCTGCCTTGTTTAGACAATTCACCAATTACTATCAGGTGTCGGCTGCGGAGGTAGCCAGAAAGGTTTAGGATGTTGGAAAGCTTCAGCTATGCAGAATGAGGCAATTAAGGCCTCTATAAGTTATCCAGAGGATGACTAGTGATTGCTGCATCCTGAGGCTTTTTGCGTTAAGGAGAGCAGTCAGCTGAGAAAGACTGCTGAGTGCCGGTTCACACTAATGCGATGTGGGAAGGCTGCGAATTCGCAGCCTGTTCCCGCATCGCAAACGCACCCCTGGCAGTTCCCACTGCCATATGCGATACGCTGGGGGTGTCAATGTAATCTTAACGACACCCCCAGTTTGATCGCATATCGCAGTGCGATCTTGCAGTTCGCACAGGATCGGATCGCACAAGTGTGAACCGCTGTGCGATCCGATCCTGATGCGGCTGCAAAAAAGGGTCCTGTGCGTCTTTGCTGCGGGTGCGGTGCGAATTTAGCCATCGCATGTAATGAAGGAGCAGTGCGCTCCGATATTACATGCGATTGCCGCAGCCGCATCAGTGTGAACCGGCACTCAAGGTGAGATGGTGTTGACTTTTTCTGTGTGAAAAGAAAAACAAATAGACTATTGGTTTTCTGCTGTATTACCAGCAGTGTCTGCCCAGCAGTAGGTTGTGACAGACTCCATAGGTAGGTTCCTGTTTTGTGAAGGTAGACGCCCCAAGTGGCCAGGGTTTATTTTATGTTTTGTTTGATTTATGCTGTTTGGATGCTTGCACTTGTTTCCAGCAAATTGGAAGAATAAACCATAGACCGTTGTTTTCAACCACTCCTCGCCTGTCTCTCTGTGTAGCGAACCACCCCCAGGGGGTCACCCACACCCGCTACCGAGCCAACCCCTTACAGCATGTAATGTAGGCTCAAATGCAGGAAGCAGGCCAAAGTCAGGACTCAGGTGAAGAGCAAAAATCAGGAGAGGCAAAGTAGGCTCTGGTCGAGAGCAAGAAGCAGGCCACAGTCAAGATAGGCAATGTAGGTTTAGGTCAAGAGCAAGAAGCAGGCCAAAGTCAAGACAGGCATTGTAGGCGCAGGTCAAGAGTAGGAATCAGGACAGGAAATGAAGGCTCAGGTCAAGAGCCAGAAGCAGGCCAAGGTCAAGACAGGTATTGTAGATTCAGGTCAAGAGAAAAAATAGGGACAGGCAATTTAGGCTTAAGTCAAGAGCAAGGATCAGGACAGGCAATGCAGTCTCAGGTCAAGAGCAAGAAGCAGGGCAAAGTCAAGACAGGCATTGTAAGGTCAGATCAAGAGCAAGAATCAGGACAGTAAATGAAGGCTCATGTCAAGAATAAGAATCAGGACAAGCAATGTAGGGTCAAGTCAAGTGAAAGAAGCAGGCCAAAGCCAAGACTTGCAATGTAGGCTCAAGTCAAATGGAGGAAGTAGGGCAAGCTCAGGGTAGGAAAAAGTAGGTTCAAAGTAAGCACAAGAGGCCAGTCAAGGCAAGGAAGGTTCCAGGCAAGGCTATGTCTATGGGTCAGGTCTGACCTTTAATGAAAAGCACTGGACTCTGACAGACTAATTTGGGGTATCTTAGCAAATCTTGAGCAGGGATGCTAATCATATTTACTTACAGAGAGGGAGGAAGATGTGCTTGCTGAATGCATTTGTACTGAAGCTTGGCTATTGCTGGAAGTAAGCCCTTTCCTTTAAAGAAGCCAGGTCACCAGACCATTCATTTCATCAAAAATCTTTTTAAAAATCTTCAAAAATGTGTACCCACTGAAATCCAAATGTAATCTCCCTCTAGTAAAATGTGACCACTTTGACCATTCTTATGAAGCATGAAGAAGGAGATTGACTCCTTCTTCACGCTTCACCAATTGTGCCTAGTTTCTAGATTTATTTTGAGAAATACACATACTGTAAATATAGTAAAAGATTTCACTAAGTTGGTGGGCTTCCCTATGCTTTTGTGAGAAGATCCACAAAATGAGCACTGTTGACAAGGCCTAGGGCTAGGACTGAGAACCTCTTCAAATCTGCTTGTTCTTTTTTTCCCCCTTTTAAATTGCCATTTTCTTCTGAGATGTCTCTAGGCACTACATGGATGCAAGAAATTGTGGACTCTATAATGAATGATGGTGAGGTAGAGAAGACCAAGCGTGCTCCCACCCATATACGTTCTCCATTTCTAGAGATGTTCTCCCCACCTCCCTTGCCTTCTGGTAAGCTTGGGTTAGGTTTCATAAGGCTTGGTTCATGAAATTCTGAACTTGGTATTGACAACTTCACTTGCTTCTTCAGGTGTAGATGTTTTGAACATTACTCCATCTCCCCGACAAATAAAAACTCATCTTCCGTTTGAGCTGGTGCCGAAATCCTTTCGGGAGCAAAAGTGTAAGGTAGGAGTGAGGATGGGATGAATGGGAGAACCACATTGAAAAATGTGATTTATAACCACACTACCATCTTTGGGGTTAAGGGGAGAAAGTTTCCGAATGTTTAGGGCATTCGGCGTGGAAGAATGTGACTTTAGGATGTCAATGGTTGCTATGGAAGCAACAGGTGCTGGCATCCATCTATTTCCTTAGCAACCACTGACATCGGCCCTTTCACTTACCTCGTCAGGAATCCCTGGGCATTAAGCAAATGGGTCTAGGAATGGAGCATGTTACATCATTGTCTACATAAGGTCATGGCCATATTTTGACAAGGAAAAAGAAGGGGGGTTATGGTCTGGCATCATCAGTAAAACACCTCCACCCCATTATATACATAGAAAAAGGGGAAATGGCCCAGGGGACTTTACATGAGGTGAGTACATGTGGCTGGGAATAAAAAACAAAATAAGATTGAATAAAAAAGTAACTTTTATTACAATGAATAGACATCATGCGCTAAGACACATGAAATGTCAAACTGGTAATTGCTGTAAACAATGCATAACAAATGATAAAAAGTCACATAATATATACATCATAGTGGTACAGTACATCTCGGTCTCCAACATAGCCATAAATACATAATATCATAATGAATGAGGATAATGCATCTTGAACTGACTCGTTTCGCGAGCTGTGCGCTCGCTTCTTCAGAGTAAATGCATATAAATATGTTGGAGTAACAACAAAAATAATTGAATAAAGTAAAAATGAAAATATTCTGTAAATATGAGGGACTAGTGGAGTGCCAAATACTCACAGGCCAGTATGGCTGGAGTCAGGATGGGCCATTGTGAGGCGGCGATGGGGGATGTCTGACCCGGGAGCTGAAGGGTCCAACTAGACCATGCCGACATACGGGCCCATGGTGGCTAGCTGGTGGGTGTGTGCAGTGAGAGAGTGAACCTTCCAAATCTATCATCAAAATATAGGTAAAGTAGTATAAATATATAAATATGGAGAAGGTTATCACATATATAAAAGTAAATAGGTATTATGTAAGATATAGGAAGGGCTAGTGAGATGGTCAGGTGGAAAGTAAAAAGAAGAGTGGGAATGGGAAGAGTAATAGAAAGAAAGGGTGAATATGAGGAGTAAATAAGAGCTGTCACCGGATATGTGCTAACCATGCAAATGGTGAAGATAAAAACGTGAATAGGAGTGAGAGAGTTGCCAAACACCACTGGAGGGTGAAAAAAGGAACAGGGAGTTGAAGGGGTGCTTACCATGTAGTAAAGGACTGGTGACTGGGATGAATATACCGAAGTAGGAAAGGAGGAAAGAAGTATCCCAAATAGCGGTCTATCCATGGGCGTCCCAAGTAAGCAGCGTCCATGGGACCCTAGCGCCATGCTGCGGGCGGTAAATGAGGTCAAACAGAGACCGTCGGTATCCGTGACCCCGTGGGGGAAAGGACGCGGACCGTGACCTACCCCCAGCCGTCCGTAGATGTAGTGGAACGCAACACCATTTTGAGCAAATATAAAATGATTGTGTATTCTTCTTCCATTTGCAGACAGTTTACGTTGCTCGAAATGGAAAGGACACCGCGGTGTCATATTATTTCTTTGATCAGATGAATAAGACTCAGCCTGATCCAGGGACCTGGGATCAGTATGTGGAAAAGTTCCTAAAGGGTGAAGGTATGTGTAGACTTTAAGTTCATCTAAAGCCTCTTATTTTTTGTTCCTCCAAGAGTCATTAACAAGTATTTTCAAGGCAAATGGGCGTGCCCCCTGTCAAATTAACCACTTGCCGACCGCCCACAGTATATTTACTGCGGCAGTCAGCCCCTCCTGGGCAAAGTGACGTAGTACTACGTCGCTAGCCCTGGAGCCTGTAGGGGGGCGAGCGCGTGCCGACGGAGGTGCGCTCCCGCCCCCGCTCGTTCCCCTGCATCCCGTGCGTGTGACCGGCGGCTCCGATGTCCGCCGGTCACTCGCGATCTCCCGGTGGAGAGGGAGAAAGGCAGGTGGCTGATGTAAACAAAGCCTTCTATCATTCTCCCTGGCCTAACTGCAGAGATCATACGATCCTGCTATGTAGGATCGTATGTCTCTGGGGTTACATGAAAAGCCACACCCCTTTACAGTTAGAAGCACGCCCCTAGGGACACATTTAACCCCTGCATCTCTAATAAAGTTAAGCCCTTCCCTGCCAGTGTCATTTTTACAGTAACAGTGCATATGTATAGCACTGATTACTGTAGTAATGTCACTGGCACCCCCAAAAGTGTCAAAAATGTCAGTCAAGGGTCAGATCTGTCTGCCGCAATGTCGCAGTCCCGTAAAAAAAATAAAAAAAAAAAATCGCAGATCGCTGTCATTACTTGTTAAAAAAAAAACAAACAATAAAAATGATATAAATCTTTACCTTAGTTAGTAAACGCAATAACTTTTGCGCAAATCAATCAAAATACGCTTATTGCGATTTTTTTTACCAGAATCATGTAGCAGAAAACAAATTGGCCTAAAATGTTAAAAAATTTAGATTTTTACATTTTTTGGGGGGAATTTCATATAAAAAAAAAAATGTGAAAAATATTGTTATTTTTTCAAAATTTTCGCAGTTTTTTGCTTATAGCGCAAAAAGTAAAAATCGCACAGGTGATCAAACACCACCAAAAGAAAGCTCTGTTTGTGGGAAAAAAAGGACGTCAATTTTATTTGGGTACAGTGTCGCACGACCGCGCAATTGTCCGTTAAAGTCACACAGTGCCGAATCGCAAAATAGGCTCTGGTCTTTGAGCAGCCAAATCCTCTGGGGCTTAAATGGTTAAATGCCACTGACCTATTTTTAAATGGCAAATGCCAACAGGAAGATAGCTTTCTCCTCTATACTGCTAGACAGTGCTGGAAGAGGTAGAAGGGACTAAGCAGGACTTCTACATCATTTCTCAAATTCCTGTGCTGTCAATCCAAAGGTCTGGTAATGAAGTCGGGTGTGGCTTTTCCCTAACAGCGCTATCAACAATGACAGAAGCTACAGAAGCAGTAAGAAGGGCAATCCTGCAGTCAAAATCCAAGCAGCTACAGTAGCAACAGTGGCAACACTACAAGTCAGCATAGAGCCGATTCACATAGGGGTGACCCGACTTGCCGGGGCGACCTGTGAAGTTGCGGTGCACAGCGCGCACCGCGACCTCGGAGCGACATGCACGGACTTCATATCATTGAAGTCAATGCAGGTCGCTCCAGGTCGCCCCAAAGTAGTACAGGACCCTTTTTCTAAGTCGGAGCGACTTGTGTCGCTCCTATTAGAACGGGTCCTGTGCTAATCTATGGCAGGCGACCCACCGTGACTTGTCAGGCGACCAGGTCGCCTGACAAGTCGCCCCAGTAAGCAGCTAAAGCAAGAGTTTTAATGCTATAGTCAGCATCCAAGCAGCTATAGCAGCAGCAAGCGTGACAACACTATGGTCAGCATCTAAGCAGCTACAGCAGCAGCAAGAGGGCCAACACTACAAGTCAGTATCTAAGCAGCTACAGCAGCAGCAAGAGTTTACCGCTACAGTCAGCATTTAAGCAGCTATAGCAGCAGCAAGTGACAACACTACAGTCAGCATCTAAGCAGCTATAGCAGCAGCAAGTGACAACACTACAGTAAGCATCTAAGCAGCTAGTGTAGCAGCAAGAGTGACAACACTACAAGTCAGCATCTAGGTAGCTACAGCAGCAGCAAGTGTGACTACGCTGCACTGATATCCCTGGAAAAGGAAGAATATTTTAACCTTAATAAAGGAAGTGCCTATCCAGTGGTTCTACTGGCAGGATCAGTAGTTACTTACAATATTTTCCAGGGTCCATGTTTACTGGTACATACAGTATCTTGAATCACAACTTTCTTTTTTTTTAATTAAAAGTAAGGAGGGGTATATAACATCTGTATCCAATTCCAAAGATTTCCCTTCACTTCCTGTCCTATAGACACTTCAGGAAGTGAGATGAAATCTCCTTTTTGACACTGGACTGTGATCGGCAGTACAGGAACGGCCTATTCAAACCTATGGAGCAATAAAGCGCATATGCAGGTAGTCCAGCACTGGATTTTTACCAGCCGGGCTGCACACAGCATGGGAGGCTGCAGCCATTGGATGAAATAAGAACAGACTTGCAATAAGCAGCACAGCTGATTGTATTGAGGGCATTGGTGTGCGCAGTCTATTGCATTAGGGTGTGCACCCCAGAGCACACACACACACACATGCGTGTATATGAGCAGAGCAGTGGACGGTGTCAGTAGGGCAGAGGGCAGTGTCAGAAGGGCAGAGGACGGTGTCAGTAGGGCAGAGGACGGTGTAAGTAGGGCAGAGGACGGTGTCAGGAGGGCAGAGGACGGTGTCAGTAGGGCAGTGGACGGTGTCAGTAGGGCAGTGGACGGTGTCAGGAGGGCAGAGGACGGTGTCAGCAGGGCAGTGGACGGTGTCAGCAGGGAAGTGGACGGTGTCAGCAGGGCAGTGGACGGTGTCAGCAGGGCAGTGGACGGTGTCAGTAGGGCAGTGGACAGTGTCAGCAGAGCAGTGGACAGTGTCAGCAGAACAGTGGATGGTGTCAGCAGAGCAGTGGATGGTGTCAGCAGAGCAGTGGACGGTGTCAGCAGAGCAGTGGACGGTGTCAATAGAGCAGTGAATGGTGTCAGCAGAGCAGTGGACAATGTCAGCAGAACAGCGGACGGTGTCAGTAGAGCTAAGATTGGTGTCAGTAGGGCAGTGGACGGTGTCAGTAGGGCAGTGGAAGGTGTCAGTAGGGCAGTGGACGGTGTCAGTAGGCAGTGGAAGGTGTCAGTAGAGCAGTGGACGGTGTCAGTAGGGCAGTGGAAGGTGTCAGTAGGGCAGTGGACGGTGTCAGTAGGGCAGTGGACGGTGTCAGTAGGGCAGTGGAAGGTGTCAGTAGGGCAGTGGACGGTGTCAGTAGGGCAGTGGAAGGTGTCAGTAGAACAGTGGACAGTGTCAGTAGAGCAGTGGATGGTGTCAGTAGGGCAGTGGATGGTGTCAGTAGGGCAGTGGACGGTATCAGTAGAGCAGTGGACGGTGTCAGTAGAGCCAAGATTGGCTTCAGTAGGGCAGTGGATGATGTCAGTAGTTTTTTATTTTTATTATTTTAAATTATTTTTTAGCAATATTATTTTTACTTTTTTACAATTTTTTAGGAGCCCCGTTATGGGGTCTTGGTGAAATATTAAGGGTCTAAACTGACCCCCAATGTCTCACCCTGTGCGCATGCCTATGACTGAGAGGAATAGGGACAGGAGAAGCGGGATCTTTTTTTTTTTTTGAAAGACTGGAAAATGTCCTATTTATTTGTAAAGCCTTAAAATATTCACTTTGCATGACTGGGAACATAGCGTTATACCCCTGAAGAACTATCTGCATGCCTGAAAGACCTTTCAAGCAGATAAAATGCTCTTGGAGGTCTCACTATGAAAAAGTGACAGCGTTTTTACTATGACTCACATTCCCTTCTTTCATAGTTCCCTGGGGAAGCTGGTTCAATCATGTGATCGGATGGTGGAATGCCAAGGAGAAGCACAAAATCCTCTATGTGTTCTATGAGGATATAAAGGAGGTGAGGTGGGGAATGAAGGAGTAATGGGATAAAGCTAAAGGTGTGCTGCTGCAGTATGAGAAGTATGCTGATAGGAGGAGAGTGCAGAGTGACAGAGAGGTGAGCTCATGCGTGTGTGGCGTCTCCTCATTGCCCATTCGCAGGGTAGAGAGAAGGCCTAGGAGCAAAAATGAAACTGCAGCAAAAAAAGGTCCAGTCCCCTCCACTGCTAGACAGGGCTGTGATGTGGGGCATAGTGTGTACATTTCCAGACTGGATGGACAGAATAAACAAATATAACCTAGGCAGGGTTTTTTTTCTCAGAAAATAGGTGCAGGAACTCCCCCCCAACGAGTGTCATAGGGTGTGTGTGGACAAATTGTACCAGTGGGAGGGTCTTAAAGGAGCATTATTAAATAAAGCCAGGAGTGCATAACACACAAGTGCAGGATTCAAGAGTGTGCAACACAGCGAGTGGAGGGTTCAGTGCATTATTCCTCAGAATGCAGGGTCCAGGAGTGGGATACGCCCAGAATGCAGGGTTGAGGAGTAGGTTACACCCAGAATGCAGGGTTGAGGAGTAGGTTACGCCCAGAATGCAGGGTTGAGGAGTGGGTTACGCCCAGAATGCAGGGTTGAAGAGTTTGTTACACTTAGAATGCAGGGTCCAGGAGTGCGTTACACTCAGAGTGCAGGGTTCAGGAGTGGGTTACGTTCAGAATTCAGGGTTCAGGAGTGGGATACGCTCAGAATGCAGGGTTCAGGAGTGGGATACGCTCAGAATGCAGGGTTCAGGAGTGGGATACGCTCAGAATGTAGCGTTCAGGAGTGGGTTACGCTCAGAATGTAGCGTTCAGGAGTGGGCTATGCTCAGAATGTAGGGTTCAGGAGTGGGTTACGCTCAGAATTCAGGAGTGGGATACGCTCAGCATGCAGGGTTCAGGAGTGGGTTACGCTCAGAATGTAGGGTTCAGGAGTGGGCTATGCTCAGAATGTAGGGTTCAGGAGTGGGTTACGCTCAGAATTCAGGAGTGGGATACGCTCAGCATGCAGGGTTCAGGAGTGGGTTACGCTCAGAATGCAGCGTTCAGGAGTGCGTTACGCTCAGAATGCAGCGTTCAGGAGTGGGTTACGCTCAGAATGCAGGGTTTAGGAGTGGGTTACGCTCAGAATGCAGGGTTCAGGAGTGGGTTACGTTCAGAATGCAGGGTTCAGGAGTGGGTTACGCTCAGAATGCAGGGTTCAGGATTGGGTTACGCTCAGAATGCAGGGTTCAGGAGTGGTTACGTTCAGAATGCAGGGTTCAGGAGTGGGTTACGCTCAGAATGCAGGGTTCAGGAGTGGGTTACGCTCAGAATGCAGGGTTCAGGAGTGGGTTACGTTCAGAATGCAGGGTTCAGGAGTGGGTTACGCTCAGAATGCAGGGTTCAGGAGTGGGTTACGCTCAGAATGTAGGATTCAGGAGTAGGTTACACTCAGAATGCAGGGTTCAGGAGTGGGTTACACTCAGAATGCAGGGTGCAGGAGTGGGTTACGCTCAGAATGCAGGGTTCAGGAGTGGGTTACGCTCAGAATGCAGGGTTCGAAAGTGCGCTATGCAGACAATGCATCTCTTAACCCCCATCAAAGCTTTCCTCTACAACCCCACCCCTTCTCAACAGTTAAACTCTGTGGCAATCTTCCTTAGCTCTGATCTCTGCACCAGCACAACCCTCACCTTTGCACACACGATCCTCCCCACCCCTCCACTGTCCTCATCAGCTCACCTTTCAGCCTCTGGCCTTTGCCATTTTACAGCTTTGCCTCTTCCCCAGTGGCCAGCACCTGTTGAGCGGCAGCTAAATCAACCAGCAGGGGGCGTTTGTATCAAAATGCTGCAGCTCAGCATGGGATATCCTCCCCTGCACCCCCTATCACACTGTAAGCCAGCAGCTGTGCCTCCCATGTCCCAGCGTTCTGTTTAAAGCTGCCCGGAGGTGATCGCTGTCACTTGTAACAAAGAAGCAGGCCTTCTGTGTCACAAGTGAGAGTAATTAGTGGTGCACACAGGGCTACTGCCAGAGGTGGCAGAACTCTGTTCTGCCACGTTCCTGCTGAAATAAAGCCCTGCATTTAGGCAAAATGTTTAACTTATATGTATTTCATCTACATGTTTATCTGTTTGCCTGGAGTTCAGCTCTAAACACATTATGGTCATAACCTCATATCAATTAAAATATTCCTTTGCTAATGACACAGCTACTGGGAGTAATACTTGCACTGTGTCTAATATGTGTATTTCTTATGATCATCAGCTCCATCTACTGGCCATAATGTGGAATGAAATACCACAATCAGACAATAACCACATTATGGCCACTAGATGGAGCTGAGAATCATGGGAAATAAACATGCTAGATTCCACATTACGAGGATGCCACATTACGAGGATTTTGTGTTATGGCTATGCGAATGCTTAAAATTAAATATGGGGAGGTTTAGCCTCTTTATCAGTTGGTTATGTTCAGGTTAGTTGCCCTCAAAGCTTATTACATAAATGTTTTTTTTAACAGGATCCAAAGCGAGAGATAAGAAAAGTGATGGAGTTTCTAGGGAAGAACTTCTCAGAAGAAGTGTTGGATAAGATCTGCCACCACATAACATTCAAAGCCATGAAGGACAACCCAATGGCAAATTATTCCACAGTTCCTGACATAATCCTGGACCAGGCCCATTCACCCTTCATGAGGAAAGGTAAGGTTTTTATAAATGGTTCTTGCCCACTAAAAATAATACTGATTTAAAGGTTTATCCATGTTACTTTTTTAGGACAAATCACATTTAGAGAGTAAATTTTGAGGAGCTCTATTTCTACTATAATAGCTGAAACTTGATATTTAGATTTCCCCACAACGATGACAGTGTCAACGGCAATATATTAGGCTACTACAAGGGCTACTGTCAGCAACACTAGGGGTCTCCAAGTCATCGTTTTAAACTTTTGTAACTCCTGGAGCAATAGATCAGGGGTAAATCCAGAGATAGAAACAGTTTCAGGAGCCAAAAGCGGAGGATTTTAGCAGATCGGGCATTTTGTGTGTTCTCCATTCCACAGTTCATCACGGACTGTGGAAAATTTTGCAATCTATTTGCAAATCAAGGTCCCAGAGACTGGAGGAGGAGTGGAGAGGCACAGAATCCAAGCTGCATGAGGTCCAGTGTGAAGTTTCCACAGTCAGTGATGGTTTGGGGAGCCATGTCATCTGCTGGTGTTGGTCAACTGTGTTTTATCAAGTCCAAAGTCAGTGCAGCCCTCTACCAGGAAATTCTAGAGCACTTCATGCTTCCCTCTGCTGACCAGCTTTATGGAGATGTGGATTTCATTTTCAAGCAGGACTTGGCACCGCCCACACTGCCAAAACTACCAATACCTGGTCACATGATCATGGTATCACTGTGCTTGATTGGCCAGAAAACTCTCCTGACCTAAACCCCATTGAGAATCTGTGGTGTATTGTCAAGAGAAAGATGAGAGATACCAGACCCAACAATGTAGATGAGCTGAAGGCCGCTATCAAACAAACTGGGGTTTCCATAACACCTCAGCAGCGCCACAGGCTGATCGCCTCCATGCCACGCCGCATTGATGCAGTAATTCATGCAAAAGGAGCCCCGACCAAGTATTGAGTGCATACTATACTGTACATGGACAGACTTTTCAGTAAGCCAACATTTCTGTATTAAAATTAGTGATCGACCGATATCAGTTTTTCGAGGCCAAAATATCAGTATCAGTATCAGCTGATATTTTTGTACTTTAAAAAAAAAAAAAAAAATTTTTTATTTTTATTTTTTTTCTTGACAGGTACTCTTGTGGAGGGATCTGGGGGTCTAAAAGACCCCAAACCCCTTCTCTGCACTTAAAAGCATTCAAAATGCCTCTAGCTGCAGACATCACTCCGGTACAAGCACTTTCCCGAAATATCAGCAATATCAGTAACCTCCGGGGCCGATTCCGATATTTTGGGGAAAGTGCATATCAGCCCTCGATATATCGGCTTTGCCAATAATCGGTCGATCCCTAATTAAAATCCATTTTTTATTGGTCTTATGTAATATTCTACTTTTCTGAGATACAGAATTTTGGTTTTTCACTGGCTGTAAGCCATAATCAAACCTAAAAGAAAGAAGTGCTTGAAATATATCTCTCTGTGTTTAGCATATCTATATAAAATATATGAGTTTCACTTTTTGAATGGAATTACTGAAATAAATGACCTTTTTGATGATATTCTAATTTTATAAGATGCACCTGTATATACATATATGCTAAAATCTCAGAATATTACAAAACGAATTGGACATCTAATGCACCCAGATATGATAGCTGTAACAAACTGTTGCTACAATATGGTGCCATAATGGTAGGTTAATAATGCATTTATAGTGAGAGAACAACAGAAAAGGGGTAGTGGTGAGTAGTGGACTCAATCTAATGGAAACATTAAGAATATGAGAATATTATAGTATTTGGTTTAAAGGTGTATCCCAGTGTGGCCAATTTTTCTTGAAAATGTGCATAGTGTCGTAAAGTGTGTGGTAGATACGCTCAGGTAATTTTGATCATTTTCATTCTTGCTACCACCTGTTTCACCTTGCTATCATCCAGTGGATGGAACTAAAAATGGTGTGTAGTAATCTACTACATGGGGTGGGTTTTGTTTTTTTTGTTTTTTTTCACTAAGGCTCCGTTCACATGTAGGCATTTTGGGGCATTTTTGGGGAGTTTTTCTGCTCTAGGATCAGCTCTCAAAACGCCCAACAAGACAAATCCTATTCATTTCAATGGCCCCTGTTCACATCTGAGCGTTTTGACGCTGTGAGCAAAATGCCCAACGCTCAAAAAAGTACATGAGCTTCTTTTTGGGCAGATTACAGGCGTTTTCCATTGGTCTCTATTCAATCTAAAAACGCCTGCACAAAAATCGCGGTAAAAATCGCGGTAAAAATCACGCGAAAACGCTACGCTCAGGTGTGAATGTAGCCTTATACATTTTTTATTATGGGTTTGAGATAAGTCTGTACAACAAAAGTATACATTATAATCATGTTTTTTTTGTAGATATGGAGAAAAACATAAGGCATATTTGTGGCGTGAGAGTTATTGTTTTGCCTGCTAATTGTGCTGCCCTTGTAGCAGTTTTTTGCCACAGAGGTTGGAAAAATTTGAGGTCCAAAAAATATGCATAAAGGTTTCTTGATTGCGGCATCCCCCTAAAACAACAAGGGGAGGCTGTAGGATAGAAGGAGTGTATCTTGGCAGGGGTCATATGCCATCTAGTGAGTAATTTTAATGGCGTTTCCCTAATGGATGTTGAACAAGTACATTTACCTAAGTGGTCTATCATAATGCCTCATTCTTCATTAGTAAAGGAGCAGTCCAAATCTGTCTCCCATTGGAGCATAGGTTTGGATTTTTTGGGGAAAAGAAAATTAATTTAGGTAGCCGTACATACGAGAGATCAGACCCCTAACTCTTGTGGATTATGTGCACATTTGTTTGAATTAAGAATATTGGGACTGGAGAGTTAAGAAGAATTGTTCTGAAAATACATTTTTGAGTTGCATATATTGTGTGAGTTCCGTAGGTGGTAAATTATATTTTGATTGCAAAAACTCAAATGAGCAGAATTGATTGTTTTTTGTAAGGGATCTCAGGTTTGTAAGGTTATGACTTTGCCATAGTGCAAAAGGACTCATAGCTCCAAAGGCTGGGGTGAAATGAGGGTCCCCAGAAATGAGGCCAATGGAGGAATGGTAGAAGCCATATTAAAGATATCCTTATAGCGAAAACATAATTGAAATGAGTGAGCAACAACTGTGTTAAGAGTGTGAATCTCTTGCGGGGAGACAGATCTGGACCACAGAAGGCCTTGTAGGTGAAATGGAAGAACTAAATACAATTCAAAAGATAGCCAGGGGGTGGTATTGTCTGAGGCGAACCATTGCGCAAGTTGTGTGAATATTGCAGCTAGAAAATAAAAGGCATAAATTGGGAAGGCCCTGACGGCTCAAAGAAATTGGAACTGTGATTTACTATATTCCAAGATCATGGTCCTAGGGCCTTTCCAACTGGCACCAACAGACAGGTAGGCTGAAGCAAGATACAGAAAATCAAGCAGAAGAGTTATCTGAAGACAAGCAAGTCATAGCAGGCAGAGTGCAACAAGAGACAATATACAAGCATAACTACAGAAACTACAGTACATGACCACAGCTACTAGGGAGCAAGTCAAGCTAGAAGACAGAATACACTCAGAAGTTGATACTTATACACAGGGCCGGTGCTTCCACTAGGCAAACTAGGCAGCCGCCTAGGGCGCATTGCCACCTAGGGGCGCAGCCAGGAGTTGGCACTCTCTTTCCATCATGAATGATTATTGTGAGCTGAGGGGAGAGGTGGTGGTAGAGGAGGAAGAAGGGACAGAGAAAGATGCCAGGTGTCTTGGGCAGTGGCGGAACTATCAGGCCCTGGCTTTCCACCACTGTTGGAGGAGCCCCAAGAGGCAGGAATGGAGCCCACCAGAGTGCTGCCTGCATGATGATCCTCTTCAGCTGGAGCTGAAGGGCCTTAACCCCGGGCAGGAAGTGACTCTCTGCACTGAGCTGGTAGGCAGCCGTTCATTTCCCTGGGTTGGTATTAAGCAGGGAGCGGAGGAGAGCTGAACCTGAGCTGGAGCTCGGCACTGGAGGGCGAAACCTTTACTGGGGCAGAAGCGATGAGGCACTGGAATGGTCTGAGGAGGTTGGTGATGAAGGACATGCAGAACTCTCTGACTGCTGCTTTGTTGGAGCTGTGGTGAGCACTGTGGTCCAGGAGAGGAGCGTCCTGGGAGAAGGAATCAGCAGGATCACTGTGAAGGAGGGCAGAGTGGGGGCCCCTCTCTTCATGCCGCCCAGTTAATGTCCCCAGAACAGGGGATCGGGGTTCCTGGGTGTTACATGGAGCATCCCTGGTATGAAAGGGAATCGGGGTCACCAGGTGTGCCATGGGGAATCAGAGTCACCAGGTGTGCTATGGGGAATCAGAGTCACCAGGTGTGACATGGAGGATAGGGGTCACCGGGTGTAACAGGAGTTCGGGGTCACCAGGTGTGCCATGAGGAATTGGGTTCCCTGGGTGTGCCATGGGGGGTTGGGGTCCCCAAGTGTGACACAGAGGAACATCAGGGTCCCTAGGTGTGACATGGAGGAACATCAGGGTCCCCAACTGTGACATGGAAAAACATCAGGGTCTGACATAGAGGAACATTGGGGTCACTGAGTATGACAGCATGACATGGAGGAACACAGGGGTCCCTGGGTGTGACACGGAGGAACATCAGGGTCAGTGGGTATGACAGCATGACATGGAGGAATATTGGGGTCTGAAGGTGTGACATAGAAAAACATCAAAGTCCCTGGGTGTGACACGGAGGGATATTAGGGTCCCCGAGTGTGACATGGAGGAATATGGGGGGTCACTGGGTATGAAAGAACAACATGGAGGAACCATCAGATCAGGGTCACTGGGTATGACATAGAGGAGTTTTTAACCCCTTCCCTTTTTTTTGGGGGGGGGGGGGAGGCGCAAGTAGCTGGTCTTGCCTAGGGCGTAAAATAGTCTAGCACCGGCCCTGCTTATACAGCACAGGTAAGGACATGTAAAGATACACAGGTCTGATACTCTAGTTTGGGTAACATGAAAAAAGTTCAGATCAGCGAGGGCCAAACCAAAAGGTCAGGTTTGTACTTACACTGGGTATGGGTAGCAGACTAGTCAGACAATAGACATGCAATGCATCAGCAGCAATGAAAGAAAGGTCGTTAAATGGTTAATTGATAGCCCAGACAAGAGTTGGTAGAGAATTGAGTTCTAGACTAGAGCCAAGAAGAAGTGAGGACTAACACAGAAATAGCAATAAGGTAAAGAATAGGGATGATCGAACGGTTCGGGTCGACCATCGGTTCGACCCGAACATTGACTGTTCGAGGTTCGGCCGAATTTAGAACTTTTTGCTGAAAAAGTTCGGAATTCGGCAACCAGAACCGACCAAAATGCAATGGGACAGGAAATGGGCTTTAAAAGCCTGTGATTGGACCAGAACCATTAGCAAAAGCCAATTGAGGGGGCAGGAGAATGCTAGGAATGTGATTGGAGTGACTAGGGGGTCCCTAGGCCAATCATTAGTGAATACGCCCCCCAGTATATAAGCTAGCCCCCGCCAAATTCCTAGCATTGTAATACAGGGACATGGAAGAGAGTGGAAGCAGTTTTGTTAATTTTACTTTAAAAGTGTCATTTAGCATTTATTAGTGTGAGGAAAGGGATATCTAGTGTAGTTAGGGTGCTCTTTTACACTTTAGTTAGATGCAAAAATTTAGTTTCTGTAGGGAAAGTGTTAAGTGCCAGGCTGACCGTAATGTAGTGTAGGGTGAACTGACACTGACTGCTATGGCAGGGTGACCAAACCCTTCCATATCAGGGTGACCGCTATAGAGAAAAGATAGTTTCTCTTAAGTCACATTCGGAGCAGTAATATGGCTTCTCGCCGGTCAGCCTACTTTTTGGCTGCAGGCGTCTATATTGATTTTTTGAGCACATGTTTGGAGTCAGGCATGACATCTGAACATGTGTATAGGGGGTATATATACACACCCATGTATGTATATATACACCTGCACATATATAGGTGTGAAAGGAGCAGAAAACACTACTTGCGCTAATGAAATAATTAACACCAATATAGTTACGCTCCTATCACGCCTATATATGTGTATGTGTAAAATACATATAAGTGTGTGTGTATATATATACCCCTATACAGAAGTTCAGATGTTTTGCCTGCCTCCAAAGAACCCAAAAAAATGCCCAAAAAAAAAAGGTGTGAAAATAGCAAAGCCATATCCCTGTTCTATAAGTGACATAATACAAACAATCTTTTTTTTTTATAGTTCTGGACATGCTACAGAGCTGAAACTTCACAGGTACACTTTTTAGACCCCCTAGATACTAAATCCAAAGATTACATTTTTTCAATAATTGGCTCTCTATCAAAAATGACAATTTTTAAGAACTTTTTTTGTGTGATTAATAGTCCCTGGGGTATGACCCAGAACCCTAGGCACTTTTTAGGGGCATTTATTGGGTTTTAGGGCTTCAAAATGGTGTTTTTTGATTACCGAAGTTCGGGTCCCATTGATTTCAATGGGGTTATGAAATCCGGGCTGAACTTTCGGGAAGTTCGGATGTTCTGGCCGAACCGAACTTTTGAAAAGTTCGATCATCCCTATTGGAGACTAGAGCCAGGAAGGAGGGTAAGGAGTCTAAGGCTGGATTCACAACAATGCTTTTTTTCATGCTTTTTGCAGAAATGCATTTCATTTTTTTAACATGGGTTCCAATAGAACACGTTCACATCAATGCATTTTTGTGCCTCTGCATTTTTGGAAAGGGTTGGGGACTTTTTTCCCTGCAAAATGCAGCGTTTTGCACGTAATAGACTTCAATAGACCTGCATCCAAGATGCAAATTTAGCGGTTTTGCCACGATTTGCATTTTTAAATCTGCCCAACAAATTTTCCAAAAAAATAAATAAAAAAACACAAAAACGCAAATCGTGGCAAAAATCGCTTTGAAATACGTGGAAAGCACACAGCAAAAAGCACTCACTACAGAAATGATCAAAAGCAACATGCATAGGTGTGAATGGAGCCTTTCACATAAGGCCCCATTCAAACCAGAGCTGATCGTTTTATGCTTTTTTGGGCATTTTCAGGCATTTTTTGCAGGTGTTTGGAGGCAAGCATTGACCTAACAAAAACACCCGTAATCTGACAAAAAAGAAGCTCATGTACTTTTTTTGGAGCCTCAGGCGTTTTGCTTCAGGCGACAAAATGCTTAGACGTAAACAGGGGCCATTGAAATGAATGGGATTTTGCTTGTTGGGCGCTTTGAGACTTCAGAGATGAGCGTTTTACGAGCTGAAAAATGCTCAGGTGTGAACAAGGCCTAAGGAACAACAATGGACACAGAGAAAAACCAGAAGACATAGACAAAGAGGTAGAAGAATCAAATCCAAGTATGTGAAACCATCACATTGGGTTAATCACGAGGACTAAGACAGAACACAAATCAATCAGCACAGAGAAGGACCAGAAGCAGAATCCCAGATACCAGAGGTCAAGGCAAGGGCCAAACAAAAAGGTCAGGTTTGTACAGAAATATGGGCTGGATCAGTGCTTTTTTTCTCAGAACATAGGTGCAGGAACTCACCAATGACCACACTGTTGTAGGTGGCTCCGACTCTCTCACTTGCAGGGAGATTATCCAGTGAGGGTGTCGGCATCCACACGGCACCTGCACCCCCCTTGTCCCCATCCTGCACTCTGTGGGAGCCATTGGGAGACAAGCTGTCACTTGTAAACCCAGAAGCTGGACGTCCGGGTTTGCAAGCAATAGTGGTGAGCAGGGAGCAGAAGGCCTGAGCCAGAGGTGGTGGAACTGAGTTCCACCAAGTTCCAGCAGAAAAAAAGCCCTGGGCTGGATAGCAGGCTAGTCAGATCATAGACATGTAATGTAGCAACAGTGACAAAAGGAAGAAAAGCTGTTAAATGCCCAATGGATAACCAAGACCAGGCTTGCAAGATTATGATTTTAAGACTAGAGTCAGGAGCATTGATAACTAACACAGAACTAGCAGTAATAAAAAGGAAGAATGACCATTAAATACCTAATGAATAGCCAAGACCAGGTTTGTGAGTACATTATATATAGTTCGAGATTGGAGCCAAGAAGGAGTGAGGTCTAACGCAGAACACACAACAATGGACAGAAAGAAGAACCAGAAGACATAGTCAAGAGGTAAAAGGATCAAATCCATGTGTAGCACTGCTCCCGTAGGGACTACTGAATATCCACTCTGCAGGTCCCCCTGGTTACCAACACACAGGCTATAAGCAAATGCAATTCTTAGTCTCCATTCACACTGGTACGACTTGTCAGGCGACTTGGTCAGCCTGACAAGTCGTGCAGCGTCGCGTCCCATAGTGTAGTACAGGACCGGTTCTAATAGGAGCGACACAAGTCGCTCCGACTTAGAAAAAGGGTCCTGTACTACTTTGGGGCGACCTGGAGCGACTTGCATAGACATTCATTTTATGAAGTCCGTGCAAGTCGTGCCAAAGTCGGATCCAACCTAGTGTGAACGGAGACTTACACTCCTGTTGGCTCTTCACTTCAATAAACAGTCCAGGGCAGGGCATTTGGTTTTTTTTGTTGTTGTTTATTGTTGTAATGGGGATAGGAGAAGGGAATAGTGGGATACTCCAATTTAACTTTTCACAGTATTTGAGGACTTCTATCTTCGCTGCTACACTTGTAGGTATGGAACAGTCAGGCTGTTAATTCATCCTGCCACTTTAGATGAATAGGGATTAAGTCTCTTGCATTCTCTCAAGACGACTTGGTGAACCGTATCTTATCTTATCTGCAGGATGCTCTCCCTAGCATCCTCTTTTTGCTGACACCCATCCAATGACTATCCTATGAGCAGGGGTGGCCCCCTCAGGTCAGGCCCCTTGACACGAGTTCCTGTACTTACAATACTGCAGCCATAGGGTTTGCAGTGTCTCCCCTCTCAGTCTGCTTCTCTGGACCTCTGGGTTCAGCGCCTCTCAACAGCTCCCCTGGCCTTAAGGACGAACTCCTGCGACCGCATGGCACCTCTACAGAGGAGGAGGCAGCTGCCCCCTCCCTCCGGGACTCCGCTATCCAACTAAAGACCACGAGCAAATGTGCTCCTGGCTTTTATACAGTATCCCAGCATGCACCGAGGCGACCTGCCCTCTGCCAATCATCAAGACTGTATCAAAGGCCTATGCACCCATTTGTCAGGTTTCCTCCCACTGTCCAACATGCCTCCCTATTGGACCAGCGTGAAACACTCTCCAGACTGAATGAATCGCACGCTGAGCACAGTGAGCAGAACAGACTAACAGATCCCGCTCCCTGATATTCAGAGAACAATATAGATTTACCTGCAGCCCCTCTGGTAAGCAGATAGAGCTCAAAACTATTCTCTGTCACTAGCACCTACCTAGGAGGGGCTACACATGTATGTAAATCCATCACATCAGCCTAATCCATGATCAGATCACCTTCCCCATGTAAGAGTAGGACTGGAGATCCGATGCCTACATAGAAGATCCCTGTTGATTTTGATTAGAGTCACCATAGTTCTATTTCTCTGCAAGCATTGCCATATATTGTATTTCGCTAGCTCACATTTTATCTCTCCATTTTTCATTTAGGTGAAGTTGGAGACTGGAAGAATCATTTTACAGAATTGCAGAGTAAAATGTATGACGAGGAATATGAAAAAAGAATGAAAGGAACAGACCTGAAATTCCGTACAGACATCTGAATATGAAATATCGGAGCCCGAAAATGATACAGGAAATTTAACAAGATCTGTGCTTTAGTCTTGCAATGGTCAGCCTGCAAACAGTATCCAATCAAATCTCTATTAAAAACCAGCGCTTCAAGCGTAACTCCACTTTTGTTGAGAAAAAAACATTCCCCTCTTTGTGATCTCTGTACATTACAAGGATTTTAACAAACTTTGTTGCAGATTCCTACATGTTGTTATTCTGAAGAAATCCTTGTTTGTTCCTCTGTGCTGAGTGGGTATAATAGGAGGGTTTTCATAGTTATCCATCAGCTGTGCAGCTGCAGAGCACTAATGAGAAAATCTGCTGGGCCTGCATCCCTTTAGACGTGTTCCTATTGGGAGTATCTCCCCAAAAATGACATTTTTGTTGCAGGGGATGCCAGAAATCTGATTTGTATCCTAGTGCAGACTTCTGGGAAAATTGGTGAGCAGAAAATGATGTTTCTGGGGGTGTGGTCAGTATACATTCTGTGTACAGAACACCTCCAGGCGGCCATATTGCATTTTTAGAAAATTACAGCAGCTGCAGATTGAAAAGGAAAGGTCATTTTTAACCACCTCCCGCCCGCGCTATAGCCGATAGACGGCTACAGCGCGGGCTCTAATTTCCGGACAGCCTCCCAGTAACAGGCTCCCCGCGCGCTCCCGCAAGCGCGCATCGGGGAAAATCTGTCGGCCGTGTCCCTTGGACACAGCCAATCACAGATCGTGGTGAATGGCCAATCACAGCGGCCATTTACCACGTGATCGGAACGTCCAATGAGAGATGATCTCAAATGTAAACATATGAGATCATCTCTCATCGCCAGCGCTCCTTCCTCACACAGAGACTGCAGTGTGAGGAAGAGCAGAGCCGATCAGCGGTTAGAGGACACAGAGAAATGTAATCAGGGCACTGATCACCAGTGCCCTGATTACACAAGAGGAAATAAAATACCATAACTGCCCACCATCAGTGCCCACAGTGCCCGCCATCAGTGCCCCCCATCAGTGCCCACAGTCAGTGATCATAGTGCTGCCAGTCAGTGCCTGCTCATCTAGGCACTGATGGGCACTGACTAGCAGCACTATGGGCACTGAGTGTGGGCACTGATGGTGCTGCCCATCAGTGCTCATCAGTGCCACCCATCAGTGTCCATCATTGCCATCCATCAGTGTCCATCAGTGCCGCCTCTCAGTGCAGCCCGTCAGTGCCGCCTCTCAGTGCCCAGCAGTGCCGCCTCTCAGTGCCCAGCAGTGCCACCTATCAGTGCTCATCAGTGCAGCATATTAGTACCTCCTCATCAGTGCCACCTCAGTGCCCATAAGTGCCACCTCATCTGTGCCCATCAGTGCAGCCTATCAGTGCCCATCAGTGCCGCCTCATCAGCGCACATCAGTGAAGGAGAAAAATTTATTTATTTTCAAAATTTACTCACAGAAAATAATAAAACCTTTTTTTTTTTTTTTCAAAATTTTCTGTCTTTTTTTTTTTAAAGAAATAAAAAAACCTAGAGGTTATTAAATACCACCAAAAGAAAGCTCAATTTATGTGGAAAAAAAATGATAAAAATGTCATATGGGTACAGTGTAGTATGACCGCGCAATTGTCATTCAAAGCGTGAGAGCGCTGAATGCTGAAAACTGGCCTGGGCAGGAAGGGGGTGAAAGTGCCCTGTAGGCAAGTGGTTAAGAACATTCAAATACAATATGATTTGTGTCACAATTGTATATGCTATAATATATGCGCCCTCAAAAATCGCTCACAAGGACCGCCATATGAAGGAAGGAGCCATTCTTTAAATGGAATGCCAGTGACTCAAATCAAAGTAGTTTCTCCTCTGCCTGGTAACCGTCAGCACAGTGTGGTTATGACTTACCGGATCTCGGAGGTTTATATTACCACCTACACATAGAAAACGGCTTTCTCCTGTCCTAGAGACATTTTGGAGATTCTCCTCATAAAGTCCTATTTTTTGAACCACAGCAACTTTCATTTTCCAATGATACATCCCAATTGCTAAAAAAAAAAAAAAAAAAAAACTTTTCTGTTCTGCAATCTTCCCCTGAAGAAGGAACTACCCGAAATTCGGAAACATGTTGGGATGCCCAGGGCTTTTTTTTCCTCAGAGAATAGGTGCAGGAACTCCCCCTTCTAAGTTACTTTGTGTCTCCGTTCCCTACCCACCTCCAAGCACAAACCCTTGGTTCCACCCCTATCCACCCCCGAGCACCGACCCTTGGTTCCACCCCTATCCACCTCCGAGCACTGACCCTTGGTTCCACCCCTATTCACCTCCGAGCACTGACCCTTGGTTCCACCCCTATCCACCTCCAAGCACTAACCCTTGGTTCCACCCCTGTCCACCTCCAAGCACTAATCCTTGGTTCCACCCCTGTCCACCTCCAAGCACTAATCCTTGGTTCCACCCCTATCCACCTCCGAGCACTGACCCTTGGTTCCACCCCTATCCACCTCCGAGCACTAACCCTTGGTTCCACCGCTATCCACCTCTGAGCACAAACCCTTGGTTCCACCTCTATCCACCTCCGAGCACTAACCCTTGGTTCCACCCCTATCCACCTCCGAGCACTGACCCTTGGTTCCACCCCTATCTCACCTTCAAGCACTAACCCTTGGTTCCACCCCTATCCACCTTCAAGCACTGACCCTTGGTTCCACCTCCGAGCACCGACCCTTGGTTCCACCCCTATCCACCTCCAAGCACTAACCCTTGGTTCCACCCCTTTCCACCTCCGAGCACTGACCCTTGGTTCCACCCCTATCCACCTCCGAGCACTGACCCTTGGTTCCACCCCTATCCACCTCCAAGCACTAACCCTTGGTTCCACCCCTATCCACCTTCAAGCACTGACCCTTGGTTCCACCTCCGAGCACCGACCCTTGGTTCCACCCCTATCCACCTCTGAGCACTAACCCTTGGTTCCACCCCTATCCACCTCCAAGCACTAACCCTTGGTTCCACCCCTACTCACCTCCGAGCACTGACCCTTGGTTCCATCCCCGAGCACCAACCCTTGGTTCCACCCCTACATACCTCCGAGCACTAACCCTTGGTTCCACCCCTATTCACCTCCGAGCACTGACTCTTGGTTCCACCCCTATCCACCTCCGAGCACTAACCCTTGGTTCCACCCCTATCCACCTCCGAGCACTGACTCTTGGTTCCACCCCTACCCACCTCCGAGCACTAACCCTTGGTTCCACCCCTATCCACCTCCAAGCACTAACCCTTGGTTCCACCCCTATCCACCTCCGAGCACTGACCCTTGGTTCCACCCCTATCCACCTCCAAGCACTAACCCTTGGTTCCACCCCCTATCCACCTCCAAGCACTAACCCTTGGTTCCACCCCCTATCCACCTCCAAGCACTAACCCTTGGTTCCACCCCTATCCACCTTCAAGCACTGACCCTTGGTTCCACCCCCAATCCACCTCCGAGCACTAACCCTTGGTTCCACCCCTATCCATCTTCAAGCACTGACCCTTGGTTCCACCCCCAATCCACCTCCGAGCACTGACCCTTGGTTCCACCCCTATCCACCTTCAAGCACTGACCCTTGGTTCCATCCCCAATCCACCTCCGAGCACTAACCCTTGGTTCCACCCCTATCCATCTTCAAGCACTGACCCTTGGTTCCACCCCCAATCCACCTCCGAGCACTGACCCTTGGTTCCACCCCCTACCCAGCTTCTAGTACAGCCCCTTTTAGAGAATATAGAGCCAAGTATAATTTTGTATTGGAATGTATGAAAGTTGGTTATGATAAACAAGAAAAGCAATAAAATAGATCCCCCACAGCCAGCAGCAATAGACCCCTCCTCCCCAGCAGCAGCAAAATATCTCCTAGCAGCCAGCATCAATAGACTCTCTAGCAGCTAGCAACAGTAGACTCTTCCCAACAACAATTAACCCCCAGTATCAAAAGATCCTCCACCAGCAACAATAGATTGCCATGCAAAAATAGATCCCCTCCAGCAACAATAGATCTCCCAGCATCTGTAGACCCTCCAGCACCCCTTGGAGGTGCCGGAACTGCGTTCCCACTGAAAAAAAGCCCTGGGGATGCCTATGTGAACAGGGGATGCTTATGTGTACAGTATTCAATATGCTCTCCTATTCTTGAGAATTGCATATACCTTGTTCCAGATTGATAGCACTGCAGTTTTTTGTATGTTGTGTTTACGTTTTAGGATACTTGGGGGTGTTCTGCACTAGACACTTCCTTCTAATTTTAATATCTATTTTTTTTTAAATAAAATATATTTAGCTTTTATCTTTGTATCTCTGCTACTTTCTTACTTTTTCATCAGTGTATGCCTCATGTAAAATCCAGTTGGGGATTTTTTGGTGCTCGTTTGATTTTTTTTATAAACAATTTTTTGGGGAGATAGCATAACACCTTTCAGCCTACTTATCCATCTATACAATCTCTATACGTTTTTTAAAATATGAGCATTGTAAAAGATTTGAGGCACTGGGATGCATTAACACTATCTAGAGAAGAATACAAACTTGCGCTGATACATTTCTTTCCTATTTTTGATGTGGGATCACCTGTAGCCTATTGGCAGCAGTTTGTTTTGATTCCCTCATTTGTGTTCTATGACCATTGATTACCTGGGTGCCTGATCCCTTTTTTTGCCCAGCTTTATTAATAAAATACTGCTTTCCATATTTTTTTTTTTCCATTTCAGCTCTGCTGATCTCCTCCTACCAAACTCAGCCACTTTCTGTCTGCTTGGACTTGCTTCAGCGTCTTCTGCAGATCATTGCTCAGTCAGGACAAGCTTCCTGTTAGTAGCAACAGTGGACCATGTGTTGTCAATGTATGTCTGCACAGGGCACCTGTGATCAGAGGCGTACCTAGGGTCTCCAGCGCCCTTGGCGAGGAGCTGTATCGGCGCCCCCCCTCCCCCCCATGAAAAAGTAAAAAATGTAACTAAAAAAAATGTATAAAAGGGAATTGAAAGTTTCTGAGGTGTCCCTTGTTGGCCCAGTGTAGAGCTCTCTAGGGGGCAAACATTGTGTCAGGTGTGAACAACAAGAAAGAGAGGGGTGAGAGAGATAGAGAGGGGGGGTTTGACAGAGAGAGAGAGAGAGGGGGTGACAGAGAGAGAGAGAGGGGGGTTGCAGAGAGAGAGGGGGTGACACAGAGAGGTGGGGGTGACAGAGAGAGATGGGGGTGACAGAGAGAGATGGGGGGTGACAGAGAGAGAGGGGGGTGGCAGAGAGAGAGGGGGGGGGTGACAGAGAAAGAGGGGGGTGGCAGAGAAAGAGGGGAGGTGACAGAGAGAGAGGGGAGGTGACAGAGAGAGAGGGGGTGACACAGAGAGAGAGGGGAGGTGACAGAGAGAGATGGGAGGTGACAGAGAGAGAGAGGGGGGAGACAGAGAGAGAGGGGGTGACAGAGAAAGAGGGGGTGACTGAGAAAGGGGGTGACAGAGAAAGGAGGGTGACAGAGAAAGGAGGGTGACAGAGAAAGGGGGGGTGACAGAGAAAGAGGGAGTGACAGAGAAAGAGGGGTGACAGAGAAAGAGGGGGTAAAAGAGAAAGGGGGGACAGAGAAAGAGGGGGGTGACAGAGAGAGGGTGGGTGACAGAGAAAGGGGGGTGACAGAGAGAAAAGGAGGGTGACAGAGAAAGGGGGGGTGACAGAGAAAGGGGGGGGGTGACAGAGAAAGAGGGGGTGACAGAGAGAGGGGCCTGAACTCCCAGAGGGCTTGATGTAGGGCACTGAGGGGGAATCGGTGCAGTGGTGCAGGGAAAGAGGAATGAGGGAGCCATCTGCCTTGCTGACCCGAAGTGAGGATGGATGTGCAGGAGGAGCTGCTCGTTTATTGAGAGGAAAAAAATCAGTAGAGCTGGAGGAATGCTGAGGCTGCAGCAGTGTGTGTAAGAGCCGAGGTGTGCTGGGGATGCTGTGAGAGGCAGTCTCAGTCTCCTGGTCTGCCCACTCAGCCTCTCAGCCGCTCGCAATGTTTCAGACCTGGATGAAGCCGCATGCTGCCTGGGGGCGCCAGGGAGCGCAGGCTGAGTAAAGGGCGCAGAAATCACTAACACTGCCAAATGATTTGTGCGCCCCCCCTCGGCCTGCGCCCCTGGCGGGCGCCGGTTTCGCCAAATCCTTGGTACGCCCCTGCCTGTGATAGGGTGACAACGCAGGAGCACAATTGGCAGACAGTTGTCACCCTACAACAGGAAGTGCCTGAACATGGATCTTTATGGAGGGATCACCGGATGTTGATTTTAGAGCTGCAGATTTAAAAAGACTGAAAACAACTTTTGAAATTATATTAGCATGTTAAAGCTGATATAACTTCCTCAGTTACATGAGAAAATCCATCATTTCTTCTTTTTTAGAGATAGGCTACAAGAGCTGGCAGTGTAAAGTACGAGTCAGGAGAAAGGCTGGGGGTCACTCCCCAAAGGCCAATACACACGATACGAAAATCGGAAGTAAAATTTTGTCTGACGAACGATCTGCTGATTTTCAGATCGTTAGTATAGTGCTTTCGACTTCCGATTTTTCGGACGACAAAAACTGGATTTATACATTTTTATTGTACGTGAACACATCGTCCAATTTTCATTTTAATTAGTACAGTTTTCGTCCAAAACGAATTCATAAGAACAAGACTACGCATGCTCAGAAACGAAAGAACACATACAAAACAATTCAACACATGACATCACTTCTGGAGTTGAATTCTGTAGTACGAAAATTTTCGGATTAAAAGTAACCTCTTCACTTTCCATATGAGACCAGCATGCAACAAAAAATGGACAAAAGATCGTCCGATAATCTGATTGTGTGTACGAGGCTTAACCACTTGACGACTGCCCACCGCAGATTTACTGCGGCAGGCAGCCGCTCCTGGGCAAAGCGACGTAGCTCTACGTCGCTCGCTCTCAGGAGGCGAGCGTGCGCTGCTAGCAGCACGCTCCCGCCCCTGATTGTTAGTGGGGAAGCCAGTGCGGGTGTCAGGCAGCTCCGACACCCGCGATCTCTCCCCGCTGACAGACGTAAACACAGCCGTCCGTCCTTCTCCCTGAGATGATCATAGAGACTATGTGATCCTTCTATATAGGATCGCAGGTCTCTATTGGCACTTTTCCACTGCAAGTAACGGCTCGTACCGGCTCAGCTCTACTCGGCCCTGCTTGGCCTGGTTTGCTTTTCCACTGCTGGTACCGCATGGTATAGTATCGGAACGGTTCGGTACGGTACGGTATAGGTTTGCTTTTCCACTAAAGTAGTACTAAAGTTAAGTGGGTGGGATAACAACGGGGTGGGTGGGATTCTCTGACCAATCAGTGGCTAGTAGTGACTGCATGCAAAGGATTGTGGGATATGGTACCAGTTTGGTACCTGTTGGAACCACAATCGAGTAGGTACTGTTTTTTCAGAGCCGTTCGGTTCCATGCAGTGGAAAAGCAAACCTATACCGTACCGTACCGAACCGTTCCGACCCTATACCATGCGGTACCAGCAGTGGAAAAGCACAAAAGCCTGCCGAACCGGTACGGTTCCATGCAGTGGAAAAGCGCCATATGGTCATCTCACAAGCCCTACCCCCCACAGTTAGAATCACTCCCCTAGGGTCACATTAAACCCCTTGATCACCAACACTGTTAACCCCTTTCCTGCCAATGGCATTATTACAGTAATCAGTGCTAAAAATATGCACTGATTACTGTAGTAATGTCACTGGTACCCCCAAAAAAGTGTCAAAAATGTCAGTTAGGGGTCCGATCTGTCCGGCGCAATGTCGCAGTCCCGCAAAAAAAAAAAAAAAATTATGACATAAATCTTTACCGTAGTTAGTAGACGCGATAACTTTTGCGCAAAGCAATCAAATACGCTAATTGTGTTTTTTTTTTTTTTTTACCAAAAATATGTAGCAGAAAACAAATTGGCCTAAAATGTTAAAAAAAAATTGATTTTTACATAGCAGAATGTGAAAAATTTCAAGATGGTCGCTCTTTTGGTTTATAGCGCAAAAAAAAGGAAAAAAAACACACACAGGGGATCAAATACCACTAAAAGAAAGTTGAATTTGTGGGAAAGAAAGGACGTCAATTTTATTTAGGTACAGCGTCGCACGACCGCGCAATTGTCTGTTAAAATAACGCAGTGCCGAAATTGCAAAATAGGGCCTGGTCATAAAGCAGGAAAATCTTCCGGTCTTGAAGTGGTTAAGTCTAAATAAATACACCACATTTCCATCAACACTTACCTTACTTACCTTTTCCTTACTAACACATACCTTACTAACACTTACACTTACCTTACACTTACCTTACTAACCTTTTCTTCTGCTGACCCGGAGACATCCAGCCAAACTAGATTTTCACATCCACCAGGGAAGAGCACAATAAGCCTTTCACTAGCAGAGTCGGTTTCGCTATTTTTTTTTTTTTTAAAAAAATAATTTTAGGACTGAAGATTAGTTAACCACCTCTCCCTACAGAGGATATATTTTCTGAAAGTAGAGACCCTGGAAAATAAAATAGCAGTGGTTCCAATGTCTTATGCCACACAATATTTGCGATATGGTTTATAAAGTGCAAATTCTTAGGAAATAAATAAAAAAACACACTAAAATGAATTTTAGGGCACACAAACACAATGTATTACTCAATTTTGGCTGTAATGTATACACCCAGGAGACTGGAAAGAACTGCGCCAGCTGCGCGGCGAGAAGTATTCACAGCAGTAAAGGGAAGGATGCCCAAGAAGCTGGTGGGGCCCTCCCCGGTGGTCTCGTTGCAAGTGGAAGGAATTTATACTAAGGCCCTGTTAGTCACAGGGGCTCAAGTGACGCTGTTGTACAGAGACTTCTACGACAAGTACCTGAAACATATTCCACTATGCAAGTTAGAGGAGCTTGAGATTTGGGGGGCTTGGACCCCAGAAGTTTCCCCAGGATGGGTATATACCTATAAAAATTGCTTTCAACCCATCAGCAGAGAAGATGGAGATTTGTGATGATCTGGTGGTAGTGTGCCCTCGACCCCCCTGGAGCAAAACAGAACTCTTTGATTATTGGAACCAATACAAACCTGGTGAGGAGAATGCTTACCCCCTTGGCCTTAAGAGGCTCTCCTGTTGAAGAAGTACACCCTCAATTAAGGAAGGCTTTTCAGCTGGTGATACAAGAGCAGAAGGCACCAGCTGAAGGGGTGGGGAAGTTGTGGCGACTGGACACTCGTGAGTCGTGAGTGAGTGTTGCAGCCAGCTAAAGGACACAGTCAAACTGTCTTGGGACCAGCCAGGTCCCTTTGTGATGCTGGAGGGCAATCCACTGGGAGAAGACACTGGTCCCAGAGATAGTACCCATAGACTTTGTGGAGAACTGGAGGGATGATTCCTGTCAGCATCCGGAACATCACTGGACAGCAGGTCAGTTTGAAGCCTCGCATGGTGTTGGGGCGGGTGAGTGTTGCCACTCCAGTGACCCTGAAGAATCTTGTCCAGAAGAGGGGAGTGGACTGAAAGAAGACCCCAAGATTCGACGCCCTGCTGTACCATTCAAGTGGGGGGAGCAGGTGAAGGCCCAGTTGACCAGATGGGAGAGACTTTTCTGGAAGAATGATTTCGATGTGGGGTGTGCAAAGAGTGCTCAGCATCGAATTCGGCTGAGTGAGGATAAACCCTTTCATGAGAGAGCTTGGCGAATCTCCTTAAGTGATTTGGAGGATCTTCAAGAACAGCTGGCTGAACTGAAGAAGTCTGGAGTCATTAGAGAGCCCCGCAGTCCATGTGCTTCTCCCATTGTAGTGGTTCGGAAAAAGAATGGGACTATCAGGATGTGCATGGACTATCGAACCTTGAATCGACATCCCTGACCAATACACAAGTCCTAGAATTGAAGATGCCATGCAATGTTTGTCAGGAGCCAAGTGGTTCAGTGTACTGGATCTGAAGAGTGGATACTATCAGATTCTTATGCACCCTGAAGATGGAGAGAAGACTGCTTTCATCAGCCAACTGGGGTTTTTTGAATTTGACCGTATGTCACATGGATTGGCAGGTGCCCCCACTACCTTTCAAAAGATTAATGGAAGATACTGTGGGTGGCATGAATTTGGTTGAATTCCTTGTATACCTGAACAATATCATTGTGTTTGGCAAGACATTGGAGGAACACGAAGCTTGTTTTGATTTTGGTTTTTCAGAGGCTCTATGAAGAGGGACTAAAGTTGTATTTAGGAAAAGTGCCAGTTCTACCAGACGTCTGTCACCTATCTGGGGCATGTGGTCTCAGCAGACGGGGTGGCTACTGACCCCAAGAAGTTGGAGGCTGTTACTACTTGGACCCGACCAAGGACGGCAACTGAACTACGTTCTTTGGGGTTCTGCTCCTACTACCGAAGATTCGTGAAGATTTTCGCAAAGCCTTTAAATGAAAGGTTACATAAAGAAAGTGACAAAGAAGGTCTGCAACCGAATGTCAAGGAACAACGTTCGAAAGGAAGAGGGTCGAGAGAGTCTATTCAAGATCAATGGAACACCGGATGTGAGCATGCCTTTTGGAAATCGAAAGAGCCTTACCAGGGCCCCTGTGTTGGCCTACGCTGATCCGGCAAAACCCTATGAGTTGCATGTTGATGCCAGTCGGGATGGACTGGGTGGAGTGCTGTACCAAGAAAGTGAAGGGAGGCTTCGTCATGTAAGTCGCAGTCTGTCGCCTTCAGAGAAGAATTACCCAATACACAAGCTGGAGTTTCTGGCCCTCAAGTGGGCAGTGGGATAATTTGTATGGGGCCTTTTTCATGGTGAAGACTGATAACAACCCGTTGACTTACTTGCTGACCACAGCCAAATTAGATGCCACTGGGCATCATTGGCTGGCTGCTCTGAGTTCCAGTTCAGTATGAAGTACCGGCCGGGAAAGGGCAATCTGGATGCAGATGAGTTATCCAGACAACCTCATTCCTCAAATGGAGAAGAAAGTGACTGGGTGACCCCAGAGGGAGTTAAAGCTGTATGTTAAGGAATGGAATATCAACATAAGGGAGCTACTGGAGCTGAGGCTGTGGGAGTCTCTCCGGCGGGAGTGCCACGTTGTAACTGCGATTTAACAGAAGTGCGAAGTCTGGAACTTCCTCAACTAACAAAAGAAGATGAGGAAGGATCAGAAGGAAGACCCTCTGTGTGCGTTGGTGAAAGCAACGTTAATTTCAGGAAATCCTAAATCTCTACTGAACAGTTCAATTGGAGGGGCTAGAGTAATCTATAAGGACTTGGATGAAGTTGGAGGATGGAATTGTCTATCGAACGTGTCCTGCAGATAGAGTTCAACAATTGTTCTTGCCAGAGAAGCATCGATTGACTGTACTGACAGCCCTCCATGATGTTCATGGACATTTGGGGCCAGACCGAACTCTCAAGTTGATCAGGGATCGGTTATATTGGCCTTTTATGAGAAAGGAGGTGGAAGGCTATTGCCACTCTTGTATCCAGAGGAAGACCTTACCCCATAGAGCTGCCCCAATGAGCCATCTCCAAAATTAGGCACCAATGGAGTTAATGTGCATTGACCTCCTGTGTCTTGAACCTGATCTGGGTGGGCATAGTAAAGTCCTATTTGTGACAGATCATTTTACTAGATATGCTCAGACTTTTCCAACTTGAGACCAGTGGGCTAGCACAGTTGCCAAGACGCTTGTGGAAAAGTTAGTCGTCCATTATGGCCTACCACAACGCATCCACTCTGATCAAGGCCTTTGAGAGTAAGCTGATCCGACGACTATGTGAATTCTTAAATATACAGAAGTCCAGGACAACCCCATATCATCCACAGGGAGAGCCTCAACCTGAGAGGTTTAATCATACGCTGTTGAACAGGTTGGGAACTTTGCCGATGGAAAAAAAACAAAACTGGGGTGATCACATTGCCACGGTGCATGCTTATAACAGTACTATGAATGACTCCACTGGATATTCTCCTTATAGATTGATGTTTGGGAGAGAAGCTCGGTTACCAGTAGACTTAGCTTTCGGAACATCACCTGACCATACTTCTTAGAGTTCTTATAAAAGTTTCAACTTTGGAGGAACTTGAAAACAGCCTATGAAAAGGCTCTTGAAGCATCTGCCTTAAGAGAATAGCGGAATAAGAAGAATTTTGACTTAAAAGTGAGGATCCAGGCTCTACAACCAGTGATCGAGACTTGAGTTTTTTGGGAGTGCCAGGAAAACACAAACTAGCTGATTGGTGGCGTTCTCAACCCTTTATCATCTGCAAGAAATTATCTGGCCTACCTGTGTATCAGATCTGTCCACAGGGGAAGATTGGTCCTGTGAGGGCATGGCATAGAAATCATTTGTTGCCTATTTCAGATGCCATTAGGGTACCAGCAGTTCCTTGTGCTGATATCCCTAAAACCCCCACTTTACGATTTGGAACACAGCGGGTGTCAAGATATTCAATCCAACAGGAAGAGGAGGAAGATCGTGATGATGAAAGGAGTGATATTTGATTGGTGGTGGCCCTCTTCAATGGAAGATACTTCTGGAAGTGATGGGTCCTCTGTGGGAGACTGGCCAATGTTACCTTTACCTACAAGGGAGAGGCCTCAGTCTAAGGATTTATAAAACCCTGTCTTGGCTGTGGATAGAGACATTCAAGAAGTTGAGACAGAGCTAGTTGAACAGCCAGAAGTACCATGTCTTGAAGAGGTTCCAGTTATTCTTTCACCATCCAGCCCCGAATTATTCAATGTTGAAAACCCTGATTCTCTCCCTGAAGAAAATGTAGAGACATCTTATGGATGAAGGCTTGGTGTTACCTCCAGTGAATGATCAGAAAGATGTGCGATAGGTTGGAAGAGCCACAGCCAGGATGTAGTTCGTGGGGACTGAAGCCAGAGCTTCACCCGCTGACACTATTAGGTGGGCCACTAATTTATTACTGGCCTGTTGTGAGAGTGACTCCGTTTTTTCTAATGCTTTACATAGTCAGTTAGTTGAAAGTTCTTTTATTGATCAGTTGTCAACTACTTTAAGTTCTATTCAGGGTTGTTATTGACTTATTTCTTCTTACAGACTAGTGTATATTTGATTCTCATAAGGAGAATTCCTCCAACTTTGGGGACCAAATAATTTAAAGTGGGGGGAGGATGTAGCCAAGCTGGGACTACTATATACATATACATGTCACAAATGTATATTTATTCAAGTTACCATTATATAATTCAGCCGGAGTGCCCCTTTAAGGCTTTTACCAGTGTGGGTCGGCTTTCTCAGGAAATGGATGAACTGGATTGTGGGAGATATAGTCTAGATCTGAAGGCAGACTGTTGTGTGGATTGCAGGAGGGGCTATACTCCCAGGGAGCCACGGGAGAGCTGATATACATCCCTGCTGGGCCGAGCGCAAGCTCTCTTGCTTCCCGGGACTCATGGAGGACAGATCGGTCAGAGAGGTGTGGGAGGACACTGTTGGCGACGAAGGCTGGAGAGTGCAGCCTAAGGAGAGCGGACCCCATCCTCAGCAGTGCGGATGCTGGTAATCACATGGCGGTGATAGATCCAGTGGAGCCAAGTGGAAAACGGGTGAAGCTGAACTGACTGACCGGGACAGCCGAGTGCCGAACATCCCCAGTGACAGGAGCATGGGTAAAAACATCACCTGGGTGGCAGGATAATTACAAGTGGACACTGTGTGTGAGAGAGAGTGCCTGGTGAAATCCTAAATCACAAGTATAAATCTACATCCATTATACACTGGCTGCAGATAGGATCACATATACACCATTACAAATATCACGCTTTAGAGTGATAAGAGCTCCAACTGCCATCGAAGATTTAGCAAGGCCTTGCTAGGACAGGAACTTCAGCATATGCTGTCTTAAAGGGGACCTGTTAGAATACTGTTGAATCAATAAGTGGGAATTAGATATTGCTACCTCTGATTCTAGAGGGATTCAGCCAGAGTCAAAAGTTAATACATGCTGCAATAACTGACAGTTAGAGCTGATATATAAATAATGTAACAGACTATATTAACACCCTGTCTGCTGAAGTTTAAGTGATTGATACAGCCACACTTTGTTATTACCGAATATTATTATTATCAATAAGTTCTATTGATTTACCTTTCCTCCAGTAAACAATAAGATCCGTATTTATATCGTGTCAAGTGTTTCTTTAGAGATTACAATTGAAATGTCGGAACCTAAAGTGGTTCAGGTGAGTGCAGAGGATCATTCGCTAACCAGCAGCCCTCAAGGGGGCAGTGCTACAAATAAAAAATGACATAAATCTTTCTCTTAGTTTGTAGACAAGATAAAGTTTTTGCGCAAACCAGTCAATTTATTGGGAATGTTATGTAGCAGAAAGTAAAAAAAGTAAAAAAAAAAAAAAAACATTGCAGAGGTGATCAAATATCACCAAAAGAAAGCGCTATTTGTGGGGGAAAAAGAAGGGACATCAATTGTATTTGTGTACAGCATCGCACGACCGCGCAATTGTCAGGTAAAATAACGCAGTGCCGAATTGCAAGTGATCATTAAGGAGGACAACCTACTGGTCCAGAAGTGGTTAAACTTAGGCACCCTCAATGGGTGCCTTCATGTTCATTTGTGTGTGTACATGGGGGGCAGGGCAGGCTCAAAATCTTTTTGGGAAGGTGTTTTAAGTGCTCATGTGTAACTTTCTTTATTTTTTCACATTAAAACTTTATTTTTTATGTGCCAGAATCTCTTTTCTGAGACATCAGGGGTTCTATTAGACCCCTGATGTCCCCTAAATCAGTGGTCCTCAACTCCGGTCCTCAGGGCCCACTAACAGGCCAGATTTTAAGTATTACCTTGGGGAGATGCAGACTAGAGTACTGCAATCACTGAGCAGCAAATTATATCACCTGGGATGTATTTAAGTTATCTTGAAAACCTGGCCTGTTAGTGGGCCCTGAGGACCAGGGTTGAGGACCGCTGCCCTAAATCCTCCATTGATTGCACTCTGTTAGCACCATTAGCCTCTTCCCCGGGCAGGGAAAGCGTCAGCCGGACCTGGAAGGGATGCAATGCATGTCGCTTCCGGGTCCTTACTAGATGGGGGATGTTTGCTGGTCTATGTCCATTCTGCCGGCAACACCCACCATGGGGTTCTGGGCCCACAGGTGGGATAGTAGAGCCCCTAGAAACATGGCGGGAGGGGGGGGGGGGAGAACAACAAACGTACTGGGGGTGTTTTCACCTGAAATGGCTTACCAGACTTACACTTAAAGAAAACCTCCTGCTGCTGCAGATGCGTGGCAGTGAAAGGGTTAAGGCACTCTGGAGTCTGGTCATTGAGAAGTTAAAACACTATCATTAGCGAGGGGTGGGTTACATTGTAGGGCGGTGCAGTGGGATATGGAATGAGGAACACACATGAAGAAGAGTGCATGAGGAGGACAGGCTGCAACATGGAGCTCGAGCAACTGGTGAGTGCAGTAAGAGGGGGCAGGAAACACAGGGGACACCTAGCCCAGGAGATCAGAGATTGGGGCTTGTGGAAAGTGAGACCATGGACTGGGAACCTGAGGGCTCATTCAGACATGCTGCAAGGACTGCCACTCCTCTGAAAAGTGATCCACGTTCAGATCGCTTTTTAGGAGGTGTTTGACAGGATGTAAGGAGGTGATATGGCTCATGCACACTAGCAGTTGGGGGGGGGGGGGTGCCATTAAAACCCTATGGTTGTCCAACTGCTACCCCCTTTAGCGGCAGAAGCAGCAGCGCTGATGCTTTGCTTAGAAATTATATTCCCCTGTCGCTTTCAAGCAACTACTCTGCAAACACCCTGCAACCGCGTGTAATGCATGGGTTTGTGGCAAGCTAGCACAGGGTTCAAGCAGGCAGCGAAGAGGCGATACGGGTTTTTTCATGCTTGCGGTGCCCTCTGAGGTGCGATCCGCATTCAGACCGATTTTTGAAGGCATTTGACAGGTAGCAAGTAGGGGTTATATCGCCTCTTCAATGCTTGATTGAACCCATTAATGCTGCACCACCATAGCATAAAGAAAGTCCATAATGTATACAGTTTCCAATGCATGGGGTTCTTCTCCAGTTTTTAGGATGAACAGAAAATGCCAGCCCACCTGGCACTTAAAGCGGTTGTATACTCAAAAAAAAAAAAAAACCCTGCAAGACAAAGGTATAATGAGCTAGTATGCATTGCATACTAGCTCATTATGAAATACTTACCTTAAAACGAAGCCCCGACACGGACCCCCGGACACCGCTGTGGGAGCAGACATTTTGCCTCGGCGTCTCTTCCAGGTTCGGCGGCTCCGGCGCTGTGAGTGGCCAGAGCCGCGATGACGTCACTCCTGCGCGAGGGGGATTAACTTTCCGGCAACTTCCCAGCAAGGAACTCTGAAGGTCCGCCGGACCTTCAGAGCGCATGCGCCGCTAGCATCAGCGGCTGCATGCAGTGCAAATATCTCCTAAACCGTGCAGGTTTAGGAGATATTAATTGTACCTACAGGTAAGCCTTATTATAGGCCGCATTATAGGCTTACCTGTAGGTAAAAGTCAACAAAATGACTATACTACTTTAAGCGCTCACTCAGCTTGTCATTAGCAGTACCTCTGCTCTTTATGCTGGTCCCCAGACCATGAATTCTCTGAAGCTGGCAGCTTCACTCTGGCCTAATGCCCCGTACACACGTACCGATCGTCGCCCGAAAATATTCGGCCGACGACCGATCGGCCGATTGTATGCTTGTTAGTATGATGCTTCCGACAGCCGACAGCGTATTTTCGGCCGAAAAAGAATCTGTCGTGTAGGCATTAAAATTTTTGTTGGCCAACACCAGAACGGCCGATTGTTCGCCAGTCAGTACAGAATTCGGCCGACAATCAGCAGATTTGCAAGACTGGGCATGCTCAGAGAAGATAAAACACACGGAAAGTAAACCATCACATGACATCACTTCTGCAGTCAGCTGTTGTTTGCCGACAAAATTCGTGTGCAGTCTTTTGCAGTTTTCAACAGACACGACAGCCCTGGACAAAAGACGGCCGATCGTTCGGCCGACGATCGGTATGTGTGTACGGGGCATTAGTCCTCTGGCCGTCACCTCTCTTGCAGATACACACGTGCTCTGGCTGCCACCTACAGCCTCCAACTCCTACAGCCCTCCTCTGTCTCTCTCAGGTGGAGCCGTCTCGAACTGGGAGCTCTGAGGTCTTCCTTTACCTTCATTATAAGGGCTGTGTGCACCCCCTGCTGGTCATCCACAAAGCATGGACACAGGGCTGGAGACTCCTTCTCACCCAAGACACTATGGAATCTCCGAACTACAGAACTCCATACAGGTATACCAAAACCTGGAGAAAGCTGCAAAAGCAGTTTTCTCCACTGCACATCTACACTCTGTGGTCCTGCACTGAGCCATTGTGCGCACCCTGTGTCCTTTAACCACTTTACCACCGGAGGATTTTCCTGCTTTATGTCCAGGCCACTTTTTGCAACTTGGCACTGCGCAACTTTAACTGACAATTGCGGGGTCATGCAACCCTGTACCCAAACGAAATTTACGTCTTTTTTTCCCCCACAAACAGAGCTTTCTTTTGGTGGTATTTGACCACCTCTGCGCTTTTCATTTTTTGCGATATTAATAAAAGAAGAGCAAAATTTTGCGAAAAAATTTACATTTTCTACTTTGACAGTTAAAAAATATCCAATATATTCAATTTTTTTCATATATTTAGGCCAAAATGTATTAAGCTACATGTCTTTGACAAAAAAATTCTCAATGAGCGTATTTTTAACCGCTTTATGACCGGAAGGTTTTACCCCATTCCTGACCAGGCCATATTTTGTGATTCGGCACTGCGTTATTTTAACGGACAATTGCGCGGTCGTGCGACGCTGTAACCAAATTAAATTTATGTCCTTTTTTTCCTCACAAATAAAGCTTTCTTTTGGTGGTATTTGCTTACCTGTGCGATTTTTATTTTTTGAAAAAAAGAGCGATAGTTTTGAAAAAAAATATATATTTTTTTTACATTCTGATATATAATATTCCCAAAAATATTTAAAAATCAAAATTTTTTAACATTTTAGGCCAATTTGTTTTCTGCTACATATCTCTGGTAAAAAAAAATCACAATAAGCGTATTTTTATTGGTTTGGCAAAAGTTATCGCGTTTACTAACTACAGGAAAGATTTATGTCATTTTTATTGTTTATTTTTTTACTAGTAATGGCGGCGATCTGCGATTTATTATTTTTTGCGGGACTGCGACATTGCGGCGGACAGATCGGACCCCTAACTGACATTTTTGACACTTTTGGGGGTTACAGTGACATTACTACAGTAATCAGTGCTAAAAATATGCATTGCTACTGTAATAATGACACTGGCAGGGAAGGGGCTAACTTTATTGGTGATCAAAGGGTTAAATGTATGCCTGGTGCTTACTTAAATGTGTGGGGGGAGGGGATTGTGTGACACAGACACAGATCGCAGGTTCAGCTATGCTGAATCCTGTAATCTGTGACTGTCTGTCACATAGGAGATCCGCCCACTTTGTTTACACAAGCGGGCGGATTTCCACACTCGATCCCAGACGATCGGGGAAGAGCAGCGGTGATCACTGCCTCTCTTCCCCTGGCCCGACTCCTGCTGTGTCTGAATACAGCGGGAGCGAGCCTCCGGCGGCACACGTCTAGGTCTACGTCGCTGGACGATAACGAGCCACTTTGCCGCAGTACCCTCAACGTGACCGGTCGGCAAGTGGTTAAATGACCATTTTCACCATGACAGAGTCTCGACCTGTCACTATATATATATATATATATTAGTGATCGACTGATATAGTTTTTTTAATGCCGATTCCGATATTTTGGTCATCGGATATCGGTATCGGCCGATATTTTCGGACACGTAAAAAAATGTTTTTTTCTAAAGATACTCCTTGTGGATCCATCTATACCAGGTCTTCCTTCCAAGTTTACGGCACCGGCTCTGTGACTGGCCGAAACCGCGATGATGTCACTCCCGCGCATGAAGCCGCACGGTCACGGCACATTGCTCTGAAGAAACGGCACAACAGGCGGCCGTTCCTTCGGTTCGCATGCCCCAGTGACGTAACTGGCTGCTAGGTCAGTAAATGCCTCCTAAACGGTGCAGGTTTAGGAGATATTTACTATAAGTAAAATCTAAAGATGGAAGTTTACTTTCTTTTTTAAATTAAGATTGATCACATCGGACCATTGAACAATTGTTGGCGGGGAGTTTTATATTAATTTCTGCAATATGAGTTTACGGGCTATATTCATAGATCACAACCACATCTCGTGCATTTCAGGTGAAAGAATATCCTCTGATACAATCCCTAGCAAAGCTATTTTTGGATCAAAATGTATCAATGTATTTAATGTATCAAATATATACACCCAATATTGATTTTATTTAGGGCATCGCTACAACATATGTATAAGCGCCGGTTCACATACACGCGACGCTACTTCCCGGTGTTCCGTGAGAATTACCTACCCCGTGAGAAAAACCTACCCTGGCAGTGCGCATGCTCACAGCCCCTAGTGCGCATGCGCACTAGTCTGAAATGATGACTCTTCCGTGGAAAAAACCTACCACCGCGGCGGGTACATTAAAACAGCTGTATTGCAATATGAGTAAGCTCCGCTCCTTGCCCTGTCACTTCCCTGATCTTGTCTACTAAATATAAAAGCGGCTGGCGGCTCCGTGATTTATGTTGTCATACAGCCGCCGCCGGTTTTATATTTAGTAGACAAGACCAGGGAAGTGTCAGGGATAGCAGTGGAGATCACATGATATTTCTGGCGAGCTGTTTTAATGTAATTCCGCGGCGTTACAGACACTTTCGTACACCGGAAGTGACGAGGGTAGGTTTTTCTCACGGGTAGGTAATTCTCACGGAACACCGGAGCGACCTCCGAGATCGCGGTGCGAGCAGCGCGCCGCGACCTCGGAGCGGCCGCCACGGACCTCATAACATTGAAGTCTATGGCGGTCGCCTTCTGGTCGCCCCAAAGAAGCTCCGGACCCTTTTTCTAGGTCGGAGCGACTTGTGTCGCTCCTATTAGAACGGGTCCGCAGCTTCCCTATGGGAGGCGACCTGCGGCGACCTGTGAGGTGACCAGGTCGCCCTAGTGTGAACCGGGACTAAGTGTACCGGTATTAATAGTATACAGTAAAACCTTGGATTGCGAGCATAATTCGTTCCGGAAACATGCTTGTAATCCAAAGCACTCTTATATCAAAGAGAATTTCCCTAGAAGAAATAATGGAAACTCACATGATTTGTTCCACAACCATTTATTTATAAGTCCTTCAGTTTATAGTCCATATAAAAAGATTATAGCAATGTAATGGGTTGTGTAACTATAAAATGCCCATCCACAAATGGCGCCTCCACAAGGGGATTAGAAGCAAAATCCAGCAGGAGCTACAGAGTATAAAAGAGAAGAGAGGCGCCTCTAAGTGTAGCAATATGATCACATTTAATGAAGGTTTAACATTTAGCAACTCACATGGTTGATGATTAAAAGAGGCACATCTAAGTATGCAGGCATCCGGGGTAAAGTTGTCCACATAAGCTGTCCTCTTCCCCGCCGGATCTCACCGCCGTCAGTCTGCTGCCGTGACCGGGAAGACTATCCTGCAGTAGAGCGATCTGAAAGTGAGGCTTAAAGCGCTTGTAGAGCTCAGCGTGGAAGGGATGACGTTGATGGCGTTGCGGAGGACGGTCTATGTGGACAGCTTTACCCCCGGATGCCTGCAAACTTAGATGTGCTGTTTTAATCAACCATGTGAGTTGCTAAATGTTGTACCTTCATTAAATGTAGCCATATTGCTACACTTAGAGGCGCCTCTCTTTTCTTTTATATTCAGTTGTTACGCTACTTGTATATCAAGACATCGCTTGTTTATCAAGTCAAAATTTCTAAAAAAAATATTTGCTTGTCTTGCAAAACTGTCTCAAACCAAGTTACTCTCAATCCAAGGTTTTACTGTATCTTGGACAATTTGAGGTAGTTGCTTTACCCCAGGTATGTAGCTTTAGGGGAGTGTAGTAAAAGACCTGGGAATAATCAATAACTGAGTCAAACACTATGAAGAGGATTAAGCTCCGTACACACGTACAGATTGTCGGCCGTAAATATTCGGCCGACGACCGATCGGCCGATTGTAGGCTTGTTAGTATGATGCTTCCGACAGCTGACAGCGCATTTTCGGCCGAACAGAATCTGTCGTGCAGACTTTAAAATTTTTGTTGGCCGTCACCAGAACGGCCGATTGTTCGCCAGTCAGTACAGATTTCGGCCGACAGACAGCAGATTAGCAAGACTGGGCATGCTCAGAAAAGAAAAAAGACAAGTAAAGTTAACCATCACATGACATCACTTCTGCAGTCGGCTGTTGTTGGCCGACAAAATTCGTGTGCAGTCTTTTGCACTTTTCAACAGACACGACAGCCCTGGACAAAAGACGGCCGATCGTTTGGCCGACGATCGCTACGTGTGTACGGGGCTTTAGAAGACTTCATATTCTTTAAAGCTTGCTCCCATTCCTCCTCACTAAGAGTTTCCAGGTCCCTACGCCACCGCCCCAGACTACCATCCTGCGTTCTAGCGCTAACTTTTGTTTGCAAGGAAGAATATATGTCACCAATCAATCCCTGTTTGGAGCATCTTGTAGATACTGCCATAGTTAAACTTGGAGAAGGATTATATTTTAACGGAAAAGTCACTGCTTTATTATGCAGAGCATGTTGCAACAGCAAGGACTGAAAAAATACACCGCCTGACCAAAAATAAAAAGTCGCCACCAAAAAAAAAAAAAGGTCACACACTCTAATATTTTGTTGGCTTTGATTACGGCACGTGGCATTGTTTCGATAAGCTTCTGCAATGTCACAAGGTTTATTTCCGGCCAGTGTTGCATTAATTTTTCACCAAGATCTTGTATTGATGATGGGAGAGTCGGATCACTGCGCAAAGTCTTCTCCAGCACATCCCAAAGATTCTCAATAGGGATAAGTTCTGGACACTGTGGTGGCCAATCCATGTGTGACAATGATGTGTCATGATCCCTGAACCACTCTTTCACAATTTGAGCCCAATGAATCCTGGCATTGTCATCTTGGAATATTCCCGTGCCATCAGGGAAGAAATAATCCATTGATGGAATAACCTGGTCATTCACTATATTCAACTAGTCAGCTGATCTCATTCTTAGGGCACATCCAGTAACCATCCAATAGCAGTTACTGCATGCTTAGTTTAGTTGGTTGCTTAGTTAATTCCAGGTGGTGACTTTTTTTTTTGGCCAGGCAGTGTAGTTTGTTAACAACAAACAAACACAGGGGCGCACAGGCCTAGTGCATTATCCTTTGGTTGGTTTATTAAAAATAAGAAGATTAAAAATACTCACAAACGAGTTTCTTGGTTAAAAGCATATCATGTAAGGAACGCAGTCCTCAGTAGTATGATCCGAGGGTAAGTTATCCCTTGAGTTAGTAGTGGCTAACGCGTTTCGAGGGTTAGCCTCTTCCTCAGAGCCTTAGCCGTTAGCCACTACTAACTCAAGGGATAACTTACCCTCGGATCATACTACTGAGGACTGCGTTCCTTACATGATATGCTTTTAACCAAGAAACTCGTTTGTGAGTATTTTTAATCTTCTTATTTTTAATAAACCAACCAAAGGATAATGCACTAGGCCTGTGCGCCCCTGTGTTTGTTTGTTGTTTACAGTATTTCCAGACTTCCCTGGTCGTGTAAAGGGCAGCAAGGCCGCAGCATTTTTTCCTGGGTTGTCGCATCCACAGCTCCAGAAACAGTGGAAAGACCTTAATGAGGTGGACTAGAAGCTACACCTCTCTGAGCGCAGGGAACTGGTGCTTTGCACCTTAAAACTTGTTTTGCAAGTGTAGTTTGTTAGACAGATGGTATTTCTCTACCAGTTTATTAACCACTTAAGCCCCGGAAGATTTTACCCCCTTCCTGACCAGGGGGTTTTTTGCGATTTTTTTACTGGGTGACTTTAACGGACAATAGCGCGGTCGTGCGGCGCTGTACCTAAACCAATTTCACGTCCTTTTTTTCCCACAAACAGAGCTTTCTTTTGGTGGTATTTGATCACCTGTGCGATTTTTTGATCACGCGCTATAAACAAAAAAATAGCATAAATTGTGCAAAAATAACAATATTTTTCACATTTTTTTATATGAAATTCCCCAAAAAAAATGTAAAAATCAAAATGTTTTAACATTTTCAGCCAATTTGCTTTATGCTACATATGTTTGGTAAAAAAAAAATCGCAAAAAGCGTATTTTGATTGGTTTGCGCAAAAGTTATCGCGTTTACTAACAAAGGGAAAGATTTTTGTCATTTTTGGTGTTTTTTTTTTTTTTAACGAGCAATGGCGGCGATCTGCGATTTTTTTTTGCGGTACTGCGACATTGCGGCGGACAGATCGGACCCTTGACTGACATTTTTGACACTTTTGGGGGTACCAGTGACATTACTGCAGTAATCAGTGCTATACATATATGCACTGTTACTGCAAAAATGACACTGGCAGGGAAGGGGTTAACTGTATTGGACAGGGAGGGGTTAAGTGTGTCCTAGGGGCGTGATTGTAACTGTGATTGGACATGGCTACTAGTGTAAAAACAGAGATCAACGGTTCTACATAGTAGAACCGTCTGATCTCCATTTTTACACAGGGGAGAATGACAGGCGACTTGTTTACATAAGCCGCCCGCCTTTCTCCCGCTCTACCGACGATCGTAGTGTGACCGGCGGACATCAGGTCCGCCGGTCACACGCCCGCACTCCTCCGTGAACGAGCCTCAGCGGGCGCGCGCTCATCCGCTATTGGCTCAAAACCCGATGACAGGCTAGCGACGTAGATCTACGTCACTCTGCCTGGCCGGGGCTGACTGCCGCAGTAAATATACTGTGCCCAGTCGGCAAGTGGTTAAATGGTTGCAATTCCTCGTTATCAAAAAGTTGATGAAGCTCAAGAAGCGCAATACCAGCCCTCTTTTTTTTTCAAGCTTCGCTACCCCAGGTAGTCTTAAATTATTCCATATGGGCATATATTGGGTGTATCCCTCATGGGAAGTAAGTTTTTGGACAGTAGTCCAAACTTAATAAACTAAATAAAATGTGGAAAGTAGCGTTTACTATAAAAAGGATGATCTAATATTAACTGCACTAATGGCTCCACCGGAAGTTGAGAAAATATCATTTGCTGTATAGGATCCTTAGGATCTATGACATTCCAGCCATGTAAATGCTGAAGTTGTGATGCCGATTAGCAGCATTTAAAGCGGTAGTATACCGCTTTTTTTCACTTTTAACTACAGGTAAGCCTATAATAAGGTAGGTACAATTAATATCTCCTAAACCGGCACGGTTTCGGAGATATTTGCAGTGCATGCAGCCGCTCACACGAGCGGTGCATGCGCTCTGAAGGTCCGGTGGACCTTCAGTTTCCCTTGCCGGGAGCTTGCCGGAAAATGACTCCCACGCGCATGCATGGGAGTGACGTCATTGCGGCTCCGGCCAATCACAGCGCCGGAGCCGCCGAACGCGGAAGAGACGCAGCGGGATCATGTCAGCGCCCACAGCGGTGTCCGGGGGTCCGTGCCGGGGCTTCGTTCTAAGGTAATTCATAATGAGCTAGTATGCAATGCACACTAGCTCATTATGCCTTTGTCTTGCAGTTTTTTTTTTAAATTTTAGGTTTACAACCGCTTTAACCACTTAAGCCCCGGAAGATTTTACCCCCATTCCGACCAGGGGTTTTTTTGCGATTTTTTTACTGCGTGACTTTAACGGACAATTGTGCGGTCGTGCGACGCTGTACCTAAACTAATTTCACGTCCTTTTTTGTCCCACAAACAGAGCTTTCTTTTGGTGGTATTTGATCACCTGTGCGATTTTTTGATCATGCGCTATTAACAAAAAAAGAGCGTAAATTGTGCAAAAATAACAATATTTTTCACATTTTTTTATATGAAATTCCCCCAAAAAAATGTAAAAATCACATTTTTTAACATTTTCGGCCAATTTGTTTTATGCTACATATGTTTGGTAAAAAAAAAAATCGCAAAAAGCGTATTTTGATTGGTTTGCCCAAAAGTTATCGCGTTTACTAACAAAGGGAAAGATTTTTGTCATTTTTGGTGTTTTTTTTTTAACGAGTAATGGCTGCGATCTGCGTTTTTTTTTTTTTGCGGGATTGCGACCTTGCGGCAGACAGATCGGACCCTTGACTGACATTTTTGACACTTTTGGGGTTACCATTGACATTACTGCAGTAATCAGTGCTAAACATTTGCACTGTTACTGTAAAAATGACACTGGCAGGGAAGGGGTTAACTGTATTGGAGAGGGAGGGGTTAAGTGTGTCCTAGGGGCGTGTTTATAACTGTAGTAGGACATGTCTCCTATTGTAAAAACAGAGATCAACGGTTCTACATAGTAGAACCGTCTGATCTCCATTTTTACACAGGGGAGAATGACAGGCGGCTTGTTTACATAAGCCGCCCGCCTTTCTCCCGCTCTGCCGACGATCGTAGTGTGACCGGCGGACATCGGGTCCACCGATCACACGCGCAGACTCATCCGTGAACGAGCGGCGGCGGGCGTGCGCTCGCCCGCTATTGGCTCACAAACCGGTCACAGGCTAGTGACGTCTCGGGTCCCGGATCCTCACAGACAGGATGTCGAGTGAGGGCAAGCTTGCACTCACTCGACTCTATTGTCTTGGAGGACCGGAGCGACGGCAAACGTCGTTGCCGAGCAACCGGCTTAAAGGTCCCTTTTTTTTTTTTGTCATTTTTTTTTTTTCTTTCCTTTCTATCTTTATTAGTGTACTTGTGAGATCTGAGGACTTTTTGACCCCAGATCTCACAAAAAAAGAGGTCCTGTCGTGCCTATTTCTATTACAAGGAATGTTTACATTCCTTGTATTAGAAATAAAAATGATCAATTTTTTTTTTTAAAACGGTGTAAAAATAAAAAATAATAATTAAAATAAATAGTAAAAAAAAAAAAAAATTAAAGCACCCTGTCCCCGTTAGCTCTCGCGCAGAAGCGAACGCACACGGAAACCCCGCCCACATATGTAAACGGTGTTCAAACCACACGCAAGGTATCGCCGCGATCGTTCGAGCGAGAGCAATAATTTGAGCCCTAGACCTCCTCTGTAACTCTAAGATGGCAACCTGTAGAAATTTTTAAAGTGTCGTCTATGGGGATTTTTAAGTACCAAAGTTCGTCACCATTCCGTGAGCGTGCGCAATTTTGAAGCATGACATGTTGGGTATCTATTTACTCGGCGTAACATTATCTTTCATATTATGGAAAAAAATTGGGCTAACTTTACTGGATTCTTATTTTTTAATTAAAAAAAGTAAATTTTTTCCAAAACAATTGCGTTTGGAAGACCGCTGCCCAAATACGGTGTGATAAAAAATATTACAATAATCTCCATTTTATTCTCTAGGGTCTCTGCTAAAAAAAAATATATAATGTTTGGGGGTTCTAAGTAGTTTTCTAGCAAAAACAACTGATTTTAGCTTATAAACACCAAATGTCAAAAATAGGCCTAGTAGGCAAGTGGTTAAAGTGTAAGTCCACCCTAAAACTAAAATCCCTGCATCTATAGATCTCCACAATCTAAAGCCCCGTACACACGCAATGATTATCGGCCGACCGGTCGTCCGTCTTTTGTCCAGAGTTGTGTTTTGTTGGTTGGAATGTGCCTAGACTGCACACGAATTTTCTCGCCCAACAAAATTCTACTTCAGAAGTGATGTCATTTGTTGGGTTGCTTTCTTTGTGTTCTTTCTTCTCTGAGCATCAGTCTTGCTCATCAGATTTTTCCCTGTCGAAATCTGTACTGACTGCACAAAAATCGGCCGTTATGTTGACGGCCAACAAAAATTTTATAGTCTGCACACCAGATTTTTTTTGGCCGAAAAGTCGGAGTTGGTTGTAGGAAGCATCATACTAACAAGCCGAAAATCTGCAGATCGGACGTCGGACGAAATTTCCCTGCCGATTTTCGACACGTGTGTACGGGGCTTAACACTAACCTATCTAGCCCTGTGAGGATGAAATCAGTATACATACTTTTTTTTAAAGCTGATCCGATCCGGTCTCCAGTGGAGCTCTGCAGAAGACAAAGCCAACAATGGCTGTGAAATGATTGGGAAGTGACGTCACTCATAGACTTACTATGGGGCTTCCGTTGTTGAATGTGTCCTCTGGACCGCCTCCACAGCGAAGCTGCGGCTGACAGCTCAGCGTGGGATTGTGTTGGATCAGCTTCAAAAAAAGTATTGTAGCACCCTCCTAGGTAGGTGCTAGACAGTGAGTACATAATAACAACAGGAAAGTGTCAATATATAATCCAGATTCCCAAAAGTGCTTGGAATGGAGTGCTTGGAAATCCAGATACCAATAGTCACCAGCGTGACAATCCCACCACCACGGATATTGCACTTACAAAAAACTGCAGAACACAGTGCTCATGGTATGGAATGACCTTGGCAGGAGCTAAAACTGACGTGTTTCGTCAAACATGACGTCCTCGTAGGTTTTTATTGCTGTCTGTATCCCCGTTAACCACTTGCCGACCGCCGCACGACTATTTACGGCGGCGGTCAGCCCCTCCTAGGCAAAGTGACGTATATATACGTCACTGGCCTGCGAGCCAATAGGGGGCGAGCACGCACCGCCAGAGGCGCGCTCCCACCCCCCATCGTTCACAGGGATCCCCGCGCGAGTGACCGGCGGCTCTGATGTCCGCCGGCCACCCGCGATCGTCCGCTGCAGAGGGAGAAAGGCAGGCGGCTGATGTAAACAAAGCCGCCTGTCATTCTCCCTGGTGTAACTGCAGAGATCATACGATCCTGCTATTTAGGATCGTATGTCTCTGTGGTTACATGAAAAGCCACGCCCCTTTACAGTAAGAAGCACGCCCCTAGGGACACATTTAACCCCTGCCTCTCCAATAAAGTTAACCCCTCCCCTGCCAGTGTCATTTTTACAGTAACAGTGCATATGTATAGCACTGATTACTGCAGTAATGTCACTGGTACCCCCAAAAGTGTCAAAAATGTCAGTTAGGGGTCCGATCTGTCCGCCGCAATGTCGCAGTCCCGCAAAAAAAAAGCAGATCGCCGCCATTACTCGTTTAAAAAAAAAACACCAAAAATGACAGAAATCTTTCCCTTAGTTAATAAACGCAAACCAATCAAAATACGCTTATTGCGATTTTTTTTTTTTACCAAACATATGTAGCAGAAAACAAATTGGCCTAAAATGTTAAAAAATTTTGATTTTTACATTTTTTTGGGGGGAATTTCATATAAAAAAAATGTGAAAATATTGTTATTTTTTCAAATTTGACGCTCTTTTTTTGTTTATAGCGCAAAAAGTAAAAATCGCACAGGTGATCAAATACCACCAAAAGAAAGCTCTGTTTGTGGGAAAAAAAGGACGTCAATTTAATTTGGGCGCAGCGTCGCACGACCGTGCAATTGTCCGTTAAAGTCACGCAGTGCCGAATCGCAAAATAGGCCCTGGTCAGGAAGGGGGTAAAATCTTCCGGGGCTTAAGTGGTTAAGGAGATTAACCCCCTGAGTGATAGTAAAGGAAAATCCCAAATTTTGGGTCGTAACCAAAACAGGAATAGAGGGGGGAAAACTTCAGATGCGGACACTTTGGAGGGATTTCCTCTCACTTTCTGTTTGGCTATGGGACAGGAAGTGAAGGGAAATCTCCACAATGGGACACAATGGTGACAAAAAGGAACTGAGAGGGCTTATAACCCTCTTTGCTCTATCCAAAATTAAAAAATGTTTTGCCTTGAGTTCTACTTTAACAAACAATGAATGCTAAAAGAAATGTCATCTCATTTTTCTGATGTTTCTTGAATAGCTAGCTAAACAGGATTTTGCCACCATCATCAACAACCTCCCTGAAGGTACATTCCACAGATTCCCGATGTGCTCAGTCCATGGAGTACCACTAAGGAAACCTATTGCAGACCGATGGGAGGATGTGGAAAATTTTCAAGCCAGACCAGACGATATAATCATAGCGACTTATCCCAAGGCAGGTAAGAGAGGCCAAGATCTACAAAATTATCCTTCTGACCTGTTGTGATCAAATTTTTTTTTTTTTTTTTTACAATACAGTTTTTAACCGCTTGCCGACCACCGCAAGTACATATACTGCGGCGGTCAGCCCCTCACAGGCAAAGTGACGTATCGGTACGTCACTAGCCTGTGAGGCTCTAGGGAGCAAACGCGCGCCGCCGCCAGCGCGCTCCCACGCGATCACGGACCCCCCCGCGCGTGTGACCGGCGGACCGATGTCCGCCGCTCACTCTGCGATCGTCTGGAGAGAGGGAGAAAGGCAGGCGGCTAGTGTAAACAAGCTGCCTGTCATTCTCCCCTGTGTAGAAACACTGATCATACGGTTCTACTATGTAGGACCGTTGGTCACTGTTCCTACAGCTCAAGCCACAGCCAATCACAGTTAGAATCACGCCCCTAGGGACACACACAGCCCCTCCCTCTCAAATAAAGTTAACCCCTTCACTGCCGGTGTCATTTTACAGTAACAGTGCATATATATAGCACTGATTACTGTAGAAATGTCACTGGTAACCCCAAAAGTGTCAAAAATGTCAGTCAAGGGTCCGATCTGTCGGCCGCAATGTCGCAGTAACGCAAAAAAAATCGCAGATCGCCGCCATTACGCGTTAAAAAAAAAACAACAAAAATGACAAAAATCTTTCCCTTTGTTAGTAAACGCGATAACTTTTGCGCAAACCAATCAAAATACGCTTTTTGCGATTTTTATTTTACCAAACATAGGTAGCATAAAACAAATTGGCCGAAAATGTTAAAACATTTTGATTTTTGCTTTTTTTTGGGGGGGGAATTTCATAAAAAAAATGTGAAAAATATTGTTATTTTTGCAAAATTGACGCTCTTTTTTTGTTTATAGCGCGTGATCAAAAAATCGCACAGGTGATCAAATACCACCAAAAGAAAGCTCTGTTTGTGGGAAAAAAAGGACGCCAAATTAATTTAGGTACAGCGTCGCACGACTAAAGTATTCAACATTTTTTGTACTTAAGTATTGCAAGTAGTTTTTAAAAAAATTTTTGCTACTCAAGTACTGAAAGTAAAAGTACAAGTACTGTGTTATGTAGTTATTAAAGAAAGAAGTCAAAAGTTTGAACATCATATTGTTTTTTATTATTTCAAATGCAGCTTTTATTTATACATACAGTAGCATTTATTTTGGTATGCGCTGATAATACACATGTTTTGAGCATCATGAAACCTGCCATCTACTGTTCTGGCAGTGGTAATTTTTATAATAGTAACGAGTAACTATGCAGCACAAAAAAAAAATATCGGAGTAGAAGTATTGAAATCATTGAAAAAATGTAGTGAAGTAAAAGTGGAAGTAGGAGAAAAAAATTCTACTCTAGGAAAGAACAGATACCGCCTTTCGGTACTTAAGTACAGTAGTGAAGTAGTTCTACTCAGTTACTATACATCTCTGGGAACAGGAAGCAGGCTAAAGTCAGAACAGGCATTGTAGTCTCAAATCAGGAAAAGGAAGTAGGCTAAAGGACAGGCAATGTAGGGTTATGTGAAGTAAAAATTGTCTCTTTGCTGAATATAAGGGTATGTCTCTTTTTTGGACTGGCCTGTCTCTTTCCTGGATGGGGATGTCTCTTTGCTGGACTGGGCTGTCTTTTTTGGATTGGATTGGACTATCTCTTTGCTGGATTGAGCCATCTTTGCTGAATATATGGGGGATACCTCTTTGCTGGATTGGGATGTCTCTTTGGATATATGGGGATGTCTCTGCTGGATTGGGCTATATCTTTTCTGAATGTATGTAGCTGTCTCTTTGATGGATGGGGATGCCTCTTTGCTGGATTGGGCCATCCATTTGACGGATGGGCCATCTGTTTGCTGGATTCAGCCATCTTTGATGAATATATGGGGGATACCTCTTTGCTGGATTGGGATGTCTCTTTGGATATATGGGGATGTCTCTGCTGGATTGGGCTATATCTTTTCTGAATGTATGTAGCTGTCTCTTTGATGGATGGGAAAGCCTCTTTGCTGGATTGGGCTGCCTCTTCATTGGATTTGGCCATCCATTTGACGGATGGGCCATCTGTTTGCTGGATTCAGCCATCTTTGCTAAATATATGGGGATACCTCTTTGCTGGATTGGGATGTCTCTTTGGATATATGGGGATGTCTCTGCTAGATTGGGCTGTATCTTTTCTGAATTTATGTAGCTGTCTCTTTGCAGGATGGAGATGTCTATTTGCTGGATTGGGCTGCCTCTTCATTGGATTTGGCCATCCATTTGACAGATGGGCCATCTGTTTGCTAGATTGGGCCGTCTATTTGCTGGATATATGGGGATGTCTCTACTGGATGGAGCACTATCTTTGGTGGGTCGGGCTATCTCTTTGCTGAATATATGGGTCTGTCTTTCTATTGAATTGGGATGTCTCTTTGCTAAATATATGGGCTTGTCTCTTTTCTGGATTGGGAACCAGGGCTTTTTTTTCTCAGAGAATAGGTTCAGGAACTCTTCTCTTTTAAGTCACCCTTCGCCTCTGCCCCTTACCCACCTCCAAGAACCGTTCCTTGGTTCCGCCCCTTACCCACCTCCTAATACCGCCCCTTTTAGAGAATAGAGACCCAAGTATTATTTTGTGGTGCTAAGTATTTTGGATGGAACAAGAAAGACAGTAAAATAGATCTAGCATGGACACTCCAACGACAATAGATACACCCCAGCAGCAATAGATTCCCAACAGCCAGCATCAATAGACCCTCCAGCAGCCAGAAACAAAGACCCCTCCCTCAACAGTACATCCCTGCCAGCAACAATTGACCCCCTGCAACATAAGATTCACCCCAGCAACAATAGATACCTACCAGCAACAATAGACCCCCCCCCCTGCAAAAATAGATCCCTTCCAGCAACAAAAGGTTCCTCAGTAGCCAGCATCAATAGACCCCTTCCTCTACAGTACCTTCCTCCCAGCCAGTGCTGTATTTTGGCCTAGGCCAACAAGGCCCAGGCCTAGGGCAGCACTTTGCGGGGGGCAGCAAAAAAGCCACCCCCCACCACCTGAGACTCTATTGGCCACTGGTTGCTAGAACCACCTCTCTCACCCCCTCTCTCTCTTACTCACCCTCCCTTCTCACTCTCTAACTCCTCCTCTCTCCCTCCCTCTCACCTCCCTCTCTCTTTCTCACCCCCTCTCTCTCTATCAACCCCCTCTCTCTCTCTCGCTCTCATCTCCCTCTCTCATCCCCCTCTCACTCTCTCTCTCAACCCCCCTCTCTCTCGCTCATCCCCCCTCTCTCACTCATCCCCCCTGTCTCTCTCTCATCCCCCACTCTCTCTCATCCCCCCACTCTCTCAACCCCCCCACTCTCACCCCCCACTCTCTTTCCCTCCCTCACCCAACCCCTCTCTCTCTCTCTCCCTCCATCACCCAATCCCTCTCTCTCTCTCTCTTTCATCCCCCCTCCCTCCCTCACCCACCCCCCTCTCATCCCCTCTCACTCTCTCTCTCATCCCCACTCTCTCTCGCTCTCTCTCTCTCTCTCAAGCCCCCTCTCTCTCGCTCATCCCCCTCTCTCACTCATCCCCCCTGTCTCTCTCTCATCCCCCACTCTCTCTCATCCCCCCACTCTCTCAACCCCCCCCACTCTCACCCCCCACTCTCTTTCCCTCCCTCACCCAACCCCTCTCTCTCTCTCTCCCTCCATCACCCAATCCCTCTCTCTCTCTCTCTTTCATCCCCCCTCCCTCCCTCACCCACCCCCCCTCTCATCCCCTCTCACTCTCTCTCTCATCCCCACTCTCTCTCGCTCTCTGTCTCTCTCTCAACCCCCTCTCTCTCGCTCATCCCCCTCTCTCACTCATCCCCCCTGTCTCTCTCTCATCCCCCCACTGTCACCCCCCACTCTCTTCCCCTCCCTCACCCAACCCCTCTCTCTCTCTCCCTCCATCACCCAATCCCTCTCTCGCTCTCTCTTTCATCCCCCCTCCCTCACCCACCCCCACCCTCTCTCTCCCACCCCCTCTCACCCCCCCTCTTATGAGATCTCAGGGGGTTCATGCTGGGACTTGTAGTCCTTCAATTTTGGAGGAAGACACATCCGTTAAAAAAGGAGTGGGGAAAATTTAAATGGGGAGGGCGCCCAATTTTAGTCTTGCCTAGGGCAGCACAAAACCAAAATACACCACTGCTCCCAGCAACAACTGATCCCCAGCAACATACATTACATACAGTACATACATTCAGTTCTGGAGGTGCCGGAACTGCGTTCCCCCGCGTTCCCGCTGAAAAAAAGCTCTGTTCATAACTAATCCCAAAAGTTCACCGTGTGTCTAGTTTGTAATGTCTTTGCATGCTTATATGAATTCCACTGTTCAGTCCCTTTGAAATATTAAAATATAAAATAAATAGGTTGGTCCTTTAATACTTACAGTTCTCACAAGCTCAAGAGTGTGCTTGCTGGTTGCATTTGTACTGAAGCTTTGCTGTTGATAGGGGATAGCCCTTTCCTTTAAAGAGACCTGGTTGCCAGAACATTTATTTCATCAAAAATCTTTAAAAAAAAAATGTTCAAAAATGTATACTCACTAAAAGTAAAATATATTCTCTCTCTAGGGAAATGTGATCACTTTGACCATTCTCCTCTTTGTTTTGGGCAAAGATTTTTTTTACCCATTTTGTATGCTTTATCAATTATGACTAGTAAATAGATTTATTTTGAGAAATACAGATGAATATAGTCAAAGTTTTCACTAAGTTGGTGGGCTTCCCTATGCTTTTGTGAGAAGATCCACAAAATGATGTTAAGACCTGGGGCTAAGAAATACTAATAAAAATAGAAAAAGTACGGCGCCAACATACAGTATATCAAACATTCAGTGTGAGAAAAGTCCAATTCAGGTCAATGTTACAGTCCCACAAAAAAAGGATGATATAATGAACCCCAAGAGGCAGGGAACCGAGAAGTCCAACACCAGAGTGGGATCAAATAAGGGGAGGAAAGGACCACCACGTGCACCAGTAAGGATGTCCGCTTACCAAAACATATTCACCACCGATTAAGGATATTCAAAACAGGCGTGTTTCCAAATGATTTTCCAAGGCACAGGCAAACCACCAACCAGCAGTAGCGGTCACTTAGGTATGTGTAGGTAGCGATTCCAAACCTTCAATAGATGCTCAGCTTTAACCACTTTACCACCGGAGGATTTTGCTGTCTTACGTCCAGGCCACTTTTTGCGATTCGGCGCTGTGCGACTTTAACTGACAATTGCGCGGTCGTGCGACGCCGTACCCAAACGAAATTTACGTCTTTTTTTTCCCACAAACAGAGCTTTCTTATGGTGGTATTTGATCACCTGTGCGATTTTTACTTTTTGCGCTATAAACAAAAAAGTGTGTTTATTTTGAAAAAATAACATTTTTTTATATGAAATCCCCCCCCCCAAAAAATGTAAAAATCAAATTTTTAAAAAAATTTTTGGCCATTTGTTTTCTGCTACCTATGTTTGGTAAAAAAAAATCACAATAAGCGTATTTTGATTGGTTTACGCAAAAGTTATTGCGTTTACTAACTAAGGGAAAGATTTCTGTCATTTTTGGTGTTTTTTTTTTTTTTAACGAGTAATGGCGGCGATCTGCGTTTTTTTTTTTTTTTGCGGGACTGCGACATTGCGGCGGACAGATCGGACCCTTGACTGACATTTTTGACACTTTTGGGGGTACCAGTGACATTACTGCAGTAATCAGTGCTATATACAGTATATGCACTGTTACTGTAAAAATTACACTGGCAGGGAAAGGGTTCATTTTATTGGAGAGGGAGGGGTTAATGTATGCCTGGTGCTTACTAACGTGTGTGGGGGGAGCTGACTGAGTGAGTCAGGGACAGATCGGATGTTCAGCTATGCTGAACGATGCTATCTGTCACTGTCTGTCACTTAGGAGATCCGCCCGCTCTGTTTACACAAGCGGGCGGATCTCCACACTCGATTCCCCGACGATCGGGGAAGAGCGGCCGCGATCGCCGCCGCTCCTCCCCTGGCCCGACTCCCGCTGTGACAGAAAACAGCGGGAGCGCGCCTCCGGCGGCGCGCGAGCGCCGCCTACAAGGGGAGGAGTCCAGCGACGTAGGTCTACGTCGCTGGACGATAACGAGTTACATTGCTGCAGTAGCAGCAATGTGAGCAGACGTCAAGTGGTTGATAGACCATGTACCTCCAAAGATAAAGAGGAGACTCCAATGGCATAGTATAACTCTTTATTGTAAATAGTAAAAGTAAATTGGCAACTTCCAATTCCCTTTGGACATCCTTACTGGTGCACGTGGTGGTCCTTTCCTCCCCTTATTTGATCCCACTCTGGTGTTGGACTTCTCGGTTCCCTGCCTCTTGGGGTTCCTGAATTGGACTTTTCTCACACTGAATGTTTGATATATGTTGGCGCTGTACTTTTTCTATTTTTATTTATGATTCAATTTACCTATGTACCGGCAGCCTGTATTTATTCACATTTATTACCTTTAGTGTCAACAAGCGCGGTTGGTTTTTATCTGTTTAAGAAATACTAATGAATCTAGTCAAAAATGTCACTAAGTTGGTGGGATTCCCTATGCTTTTGTGAGAAGTTCCACAAAATGAGGCCTGGGGCTAAGACTGTAGACCTCTGATCTTTAAGTTTACTTTATCTCTTTTTTTTCCACTTTTAAATTGCTATTTTCTTCTGAGATTTCTTTAGGTACTACATGGATGCAAGAGATTGTGGACTCCATAATGAATGATGGTGATGTAGAGAAGACCAAGCGTGCTCCCACCAATGAACGTTCTCCATTTCTAGAGATGTTCTCCCCGCCTCCCTTACCTTCTGGCAAGTTTGGGTTAAGTTTTTATACAGCTTAGTTCATGAAATTCTGAACTTGCTATTGACAACTTCACTTCTTTCTTCAGGTGTAGATGTTTTGAATATTACTCCATCACCCCGACAAATAAAAACTCATCTTCCGTTTGAGCTGATGCCGAAATCTTTCTGGGAGCAAAAGTGTAAGGTAGGAGTGAGGATGGGATGAATGAAAGCACCACATTGAAAAGTGTGATTTACAAACATACCATCATACTTGGGGTTAAAGAGGTTGTAAACCCCCAAAAAAATGTTTTTTTTCTTTTTGCAAGCTGCAAGAGAAACACATAATGAGCTAGTATGCATCGCATACTAGCTCATTATGAAATACTTACCTTAGAACACAGGTGTCAAACACAAGGCCCCTGGGCAGAATCTGGCCCTCCCGGCCATTTTCTGTGGCCCTCACGCCTCTCCTGTAGCTGCTGGAGAGCTCCAGTCCTCCTGTACTGTCTACTTTCCAGCAATGCCTCCAGCTTTATCCTAACAGCAGCACAAGGTAAGGGGGGTAGTATTACAGATACAACCAGCCCTTTTGAGGGCAATCATAATGCTGATGCGGCCCACAATAAAATTGGAGTTTGACACCCCTGCCTTAGAACGAGCCCCCGCCGTGCCGCCCGCTCCCCTGTATGACGGGCGACATGTCCAGTCGCCCGTCTTCCGGGATCGCGGCATCCGGCCATCTGATTGGCCGGAGCCGCGGTGACGTCACTCCCGCGCACGCGCGCGGGAGCCGACGGTCACGGCACGGGGCTCTGAAGGAACGGCACGAGCGGCCGTTCCTTCAGAGCGCATGCGCCAGTGGCGTCACTGGCTGCATGTAAGGTAAATATCTCCTAAACGGTGCATGTTTCGGAGATTTTTACAGTACCTATAGGTAAGCCTTATCATAGGATCACCTATAGGTACAAGTTACAGAGGAGGGTTTACTTCCTCTTTGAGAGTAGAAATTTTTGCTTGATTCAGCATTTCCCAGACCATGATCTGCTGGGTACTATTATCAAGACTTTGCAAAATCCACCATTCTAATTACCATTTCTGACACACCTAGAGAGGCATTGGCAGAGTTGTATAAAGTACTCGAAACCCATACTTGAGTAAAAGTACAAGTGCTCGATCAAAAAGTGACTTGAGTAGAAGTGGAAGTGCTCGATCAAAAAGTGACTTGAGTAGAAGTGGAAGTGCTCAATCAAAAAGTGACTTGAGTAGAAGTACTAAAGTATTCAACATTTTTTGTACTTAAGTATTGCAAGTAGTTTTTTTTTAAAATGTTGCTACTCAAGTACTGAAAGTAAAAGTACAAGTACTGTGTTATGTAATTATTAAAGAAAGAAGTCAAAAGTTTGAACATCATATTGTTTTTTATTATTTCAAATGCAGCTTTTATTTATACATACAGTAGCATTTATTTTGGTATGCGCTGATAATACACATGTTTTGAGCTTCATGAAACCTGCCATCTACTGTTCTGGCAGTGGTAATTTTTATAAGAGTAACTATGCAGCACAAAAAAAAAAAAAAAATATCGGAGTAGAAGTATTGAAATCATCGAAAAAATGTAGTGAAGTAAAAGTGGAAGTAGGAGAAAAAAATTCTACTCCAGGAAAGTACAGATACCGCCTTTCGGTACTTAAGTACAGTAGTGAAGTAGTTCTACTTAGTTACTATACATCTCTAGGCATTTGAGCAGGTTTGGCTCCTATTAATTTCAGTGGGGTTTGGGTTTAGCAGCCGTACCTCTTTGAAGTTTGACAAACTTTGCCCGTACTGAATCTATGGCAGTTCAGCTCATCACTATTTGGTACATCTCTTGCAAACTCTGGTGAGACCTCTGTGCTGAGTTCCTGGGTTTACACATCTTCTGTAAGGTCTTGTCAATCAACATGCTTCCCCTACTGTTTATAACTGGTGACCATCAATTCCCCCTTTGAGATGTTATTTCCCATAAATTCTGACCAAGACATAGTACCACCAGTCTTTGGGAAATATTGGTTTAGCTAAAAACATTTTTCCACTCCCCAGTATAATTTGATTCTACAAAACATATGTAGATCACAAGAAATACTTCCCAAATGCTGATGTTTACAGGATAATTTTAAGCACATACAAAACAATGATTGTGTATTCTTCTTCCGTCTGCAGACAGTTTACGTTGCTCGAAATGCAAAGGACACCGCGGTGTCATATTATTTCTTTGATCAGATGAATAAGACTCAGCCTGACCCCGGAACCTGGGATCAGTATGTGGAGAAGTTCCTAAAGGGCGAAGGTATGTAGACTTTACATTCATCTAAGGTCTGTAGTGGTTTTTTTTTTTTTTCTTCCTAGAATCATTAACCGGTATTTTCAAGGCAAATTGTCATGTCACCTGTCATAAAATATAAATAATAAACCTATTTTTAAATGGCAAATGCAATAGGAAGCTAGATTTCTCCTCTACAATGCTAGACAGTGCTGGAGATTGTAGAAGGCACTACGCAGGGCTTCTACATAATTTCCTTTAGACAGAGAATTGTGCTGTCAATTTAAAGCAGCCTTTTTTCAACCAGGGTGCCCAGGCACCCTGGGGTGCCTTGAGGTCTCTTCAGGGGGTGCCTTGGCACAATGCCTAAAAATTACCCCAAAATTGTATACAAGCCAGTGGTTGGATTAAACCTGCCTTTTAGTTTAGTTTTCATTGTATACCATTACAACCTTCTAGCTGCCAACCTCCTAATGACCAATGGCATCATCAGTTGAAAAGTAGGGTGTCAGTAGCCTGCATATCATCCTTGTTTGACCCTCCCTTGCCTCTCTCCATCAGCTTGGGGGTCTCAAAACTGAGGAAGAAGAGAAACATTGGAATAGTAGTCAGTACCATTTTGCAAAAATGTATTTGCTTCGAAGAATAAATCACCTCTAATGTTGGGTGTCCTACTTGTATTGATGTTGCTGCATTAAGTAAAAATATTAGAATGGGGCACCTTAACCACTTAAGTACCGGAAGATTTTACCCCCTTCCTGACCAGGGGGTATTTTGCGATTCGGCACTGCGTGACTTTAACGGACAATTGCGCGGTCATGCGACGCTGTATCTAAACGAATTTGGCGTCCTTTTTTTCCCACAAACAGAGCTTTCTTTTGGTGGTATTTGATCACCTGTGCGATTTTTTGATCACGCGCTATAAACAAAAAAAGAGTGTAAATTTAGCAAAAATAGCAATATTTTTCACATTTTTTTATATGAAATTCCCCCCAAAAAAATGTAAAAATCTAAATTTTTTAACATTTTCAGCCAATTTGTTTTATGCTACATATGTTTGGTAAAAAAATCGCAAAAAGCGTATTTTGATTGGTTTGCGCAAAAGTTATCGCGTTTACTAACAAAGGGAAAGATTTTTGTCATTTTTGTTGTTTTTTTTTTAACGCGTAATGGCGGCGATCTGCGATTTTTTTGCGGTACTGCGACATTGCAGCGGACAGATCGGACCCTTGACTGACATTTTTGCCACTTTTGGGGTTACCAGTGACATTTCTACAGTAATCAGTGCTATACATATGCATCGTTACTGTAAAAATACACTGGCAGTGAAGGGGTTAACTTTTTTTGAAAGGGAGAGGCTATGTGTGTCCCTAGGGGCGTGCTTTCTACTGTGATTGGCTGTGGCTTCAGATGTATGAAGAGTGATCAACGGTTCTACATAGTAGAACCGTATGATCATCCTTCATACACAGGGGAGAATGACAGGCAGCTTGTTTACACAAGCCGCCTGACTTTCTCCCTCTCACCCGCCGATTGCAGAGTGACCGGCGGACATCGGGTCCGCCAGTCACACGCGCGGGGGGGTCCGTGACCACGCAGGAGCGGGAGCGCGCCTCCGGCGGCGCGCGCTCGCTCCCTAGACCCTCACAAGCTAGTGACGTAGCCCTACGTCACTTTGCCTGTGAGGGGCTGACCGCCGACGTAGATAGTCGTGCGGCGGTCGGCAAGTGGTTAAGACTGTCCATAATTTTGGAGGGTGCCTAATGAATATTTCTAATTTTAAAGGGTGCCTTGACTGAAAAAAGGTTGAGAAACACTGATCTAAAGGTCTGTAGATGGAGCTAGGTGTGGGTTTTAAGCAGCTACAGCAGCAGCAAGAGGGACTATCAGGGACCCATGCAGCAGGTGCTCATTCCTGTGCAGGAGGTGCTCAATGTTATGCGCATGTGCAGAGCTATGAGCATAGAAGCCCAAGACGAGCAAGGACTAGGACGCGCATACATACGGGCACATGCGTGGATACATTTTAGCGCCCAGCAGTGCCTTCCTGGCTTAAGTGCTGGATTGTTTCTAGCTCTGGTTTCTGTGTTCCTGATTCTAATCCAAGACTGCTAACCTTGTTCCTGACCCGGCTACGTCTGACAAGAGTGACAGCACTATAGTCAGCAATGCATCTAGGCGCAGTAAGAGTGACATTGCTGCAGCGATATTCCTGCAAAAGGAAGAGTGCTGTAACCATATCAAAGGGAGTGGTTCTACTGGCGGAATCAACAATCAAGATTTTGTTTGACATTTTAGTGAATGTGCTATATAAATACTGTTTAATAATAATATCCTCTTTGTGGCACATTTTGACTTCCCTCTCCTCCAAAGGCTGGAGACAGAGAGAAGTATTCTATAGTATAACATCTGTTTCCTGTTAAAAAGATTCACCTTTACTTCCTGTCCTATAGACACTTCAGGAAGTGAGGAAAAATATCTTTTGACAGTTGACACTGGACTGTGACCAACAGTACAGGAATTGCCTATTCAAACCTATGCAGTGTTAAAGTGCAGATTCAGGTAGACCAGCACTGGATCTTTACCAGCTGCACACAGCATAGCAGGCTGCGGCCATTGGAGAAAATAAGAACAGACCTGCAGAAGGGGACACAGCTGATTGTACTGAGGTGGATAGGAAGAGGAGCAGTAGGGATTTTTGCCTATACATGAACTTGCACTTTAAATATTGCAAAAAGTGCTTCTGCCACAAAACTTATTGTATACATGTGCCTCATTGAAAGAATAGAAATGTCTTTTTTATTTGTAAAGCCTTAAAATATTCACTTGACATAAATAGGAACAAGGATGTAGGCAGGTGTGTCCAAGGGGGATGTTCTATAGTAGCCAGTGAGTTTGGGCTTCCTAGGTTAGGGAAAAGTACCACCGGTTTCCCAGGCTCTTTGGTCTTTGGGTCCTACCAGGTATATATATATATATATATATATATATATATATATATATATATATATATATATATATATATATATACTGTATAAGGCCAGGCTCAAGACACTACTAGTAATGCATACTACCAGTTAGGGACTCACACCTTTACAGGTATAGCAGGTTTTCCAGGCATTGGGCCTGATGTGGGTCTGCCATTGTTACCGATTACCTTCCCAGCCCATGTGAGCTGCGATCCTGGGTGTGAGAACTGAGACATTGACAACTCCGGCATCTTTGTTTGGTTGTTTTATTGTAATTTTAGGGGATGGGAAAAGGGAATGAGTGGGATACTCCTTTGGCTCAACTAGGTACAACTCCAGGACTTTATAGTAGAAATGCCCATTAGCACTGTCTTGACGCCAGCCAACGCTTACTGGCGATTTGAACACACTGTATCTCTGAAAGCTGTGCTGGAACTCCGACTTAAGTCCAGAAGATCCGGGACTGTAGAATATTGAATTTCTGACACTGCTGGCACTCAAAAGTCACTGACTACTCCCTCCAGCCTTGCACTGGCTTGAGGTAGGTTAATGTGAATTCCTGTATGGCTGCTGCAACTCTCCTCTGGCACCTCTACACTGTGCACTAACTCTTCAGGGCCCAGACTGAGGCGCCCCCTTTACACTTCAGGGTCCTCAACCTAGGAACCAGTGGCGGCTGGTGCTCAAAATGTTTGGGGGGTGCAAACAGAAAAATGTAATAGGCATTGCTTTGCGGCAAAAAACGCGCTAAATTGCGTGACTTTGAGGTCACAAAAGTGTGAAAGGGGCCTTCAGTAATCAAGGTATAGTGGGCCCTCTTCAATGCAGAGTGACCAATGTGCCCCCATCAATGCAGAGTGACCAATGTGCCCCCATCAATGCAGAGTGACCAGTGTGCCCCCATCAATGCAGAGTGACCAGTGTGCCCCCTTCAATGCAGAGTGACCAGTGTGCCCCCTTCAATGCAGAGTGACCAGTGACCAGTGTGCCCCCATCAATGCAGAGTGACCAGTGTGCTCCCATAGATGCAGAGTGACCAGTGTGCCCCCTTCAATGCAGAGTAATCAGTGTGCCCCCATAAATGCAGAGTGACCAGTGACCAGTGTGCCCCCTTCAATGCAGAGTGACCAGTGTGCCCCCATAAATGCAGAGTGACCAGTGACCAGTGTGCCCCCTTCAATGCAGAGTGACCAGTGTTCCCCCATCAATGCAGAGTGACCAGTGTTCCCCCATCAATGCAGAGTGACCAGTGTGCCCCCATAAATGCAGAGTGACCAGTGACCAGTGTGCCCCCTTTAATGCAGAGTCACCAGTGTGCCCCCTTTAATGCAGAGTGACCAGTGTGACCCCTTTAATGCAGAGTGACCAGTGTGACCCCTTCAATGCAGAGTGATCAGTGACCAGTGTGCCCCCATCAATGCAGAGTGACCAGTGTGCCCCCATCAATGCAGAGTGACCAGTGTGCCCCCATAAATGCAGAGTAACCAGTGACCAGTGTGCCCCCATCAATGCAGAGTGACCAGTGTGCCCCCATAAATGCAGAGTAACCAGTGACCAGTGTGCCCCCATAAATGCAGAGTGACCAGTGTGCCCCCTTCAATGCAGAGTGACCAGTGACCAGTGTGCCCCCTTCAATGCAGAGTGACCAGTGACCAGTGTGCCCCCATAAATGCAGAGTGACCATTGCACTTACCTGATTTGCAGCGGCGGCTTGTCCTCAGTCCCTTGCGTCTCCCTGCGTCTCCTCGAGTCCTGCCTCCTTCTCCTTCTTGGCCAATGGCATGGGTTCGTCTCGGACCCGCTTCCTGATTGGCCAGGAGGAGGATCAGTGTGACGATAGCGAATATTCATTCGCTATTGTTACACAAATGGGTGGGCTCAGGACTCAGTGTTCTGCGCCCCGGGCCCACCCTTTTCTGAAGCCTATTAGAGCCTCTGGCTCTAATCACGTGCTTCAGAAAAAAAAAAAACATTGAACTCCATGCATCTGGCGCCTCCAACGCACCAGCCGCCACTGCTAGGCACCCCCTCTAATACTTCAGGGTCCTCCGACCAGGCACCCCCTTTACAGCTAGCTGACGCTTGGATCCCAGAACCTTCTTCGGAGTGCTCCCCTCTAACACTAGGCAGATCCCCAGGGGCAATCCGCAGTTCTCATGATCTGTGTAGGCTTTCCTGTAACTGGACTCCTCTTTCTCTCCGCTGGTTCTCGGCACACCGGATCCCCGCAGCTCAACTAAGCATCCTCTGGATTCTTAGACAGCACCCCGAGACATCCACTTCCTCAAACAGGAGGAGAGACAGCCATTCTCTCCCTCCTGGGACTCTACTCCCTCCAAAGACGCTGAGTCATGCACTCCCCTCAAACTTAAACCTACTTCCAGAATCCTCTGTGGCAGAATCTGCCTTCTGGGGTAGATACAAGCCTGAATGTGTCTCTGATTGGGTTTCCTCCACTGCCCTATGAGAAGCCTCTCACAGAGCCAGTGGGGAGACTCCCCACTCAGCAGACACACATGGAAGCCATGACACCCTAATGAAAAAAAACAATCATGGCCCTGCTGTTAGGCAGACAAGGCCCACTATACATTTACCTAGCACCTACTTGTAGGGTGCTACACAGGTATTCTTTGGCAGCCACAGAATAGTTAGCTAGGCGTGAGGCTGGGATGCTCTTATGTTGGCATAGGTGACAGGTCCTCGGGTAGTAAGCAGGGTGCTCTTTTGTCTTCTTCCCTAGCGGTCGGTTCCCTAAAAGTAATTTGGGGCAAATATGCAGTACGGAGACCCTATGTACCTAGCTGAATGGTACAGGAGAAGGAGTTAAATATGTGCACACACGAGGTCTGCGCTAGTGCATTGCGGTACCCCATTCTTTCACTGGCAGTGAGGTAGCAGAGATATGCTGGACTGGTGGAAAGGGCATAGCCTCTGCGGTGTCCCTTCTAATGCAACATACATTGAGGAAGGTGTGTAATGACATGGGACAGAATGCTTTACAGAGGGACTACTCTACACAGTACATGGCTTAACATAGACATGGCCCCATCTGGTCCCAGTCATTGATGGGAATGCACATACGAGAAAGGTACCCCATTGGGCAGGATGACTAGACCCGCCACTGAAGAACTGAATGCATGCCTGAAAGGCCTTTTAAGCAGATAAAATGCTCTTAGAGGTCTCCCTGCTCCGAAAAAAGTGACAGAGTTTTTACTACGACTACCATTCTCTTCTTTCATAGTTCCCTGGGGAAGCTGGTTCAATCATGTGATCCGCTGGTGGGATGCCAAGGAGAAGCACAACATCCTCTATGTGTTCTATGAAAATATAAAAAAGGTGAGGTGGGGAATTGAGGGGTAATGGGATAAAGGTATTTTCTTTGAAAGCTAAAGGTGTCCTGCTGCAGGAAGTATGCTGATAGGAGGAGAGTGAATAGTGACAGAGAGGTGAGCTCATGAGTGTGTGGTGTCTCCTCTACTCTCTAGTCGCAGGGTGGAGGGAAGACCCATGAGTGAAAATGAAACTGCAACAACAAAAAGCTGTGATGTGGGGTACAGTGTATACATTTCAGGACTGGATGGACAGAATGAACAGAAAAAAACCCTTTAGTGGGTAAAATGGATAACTTGCCTGGAGTTCAACTCTAAACATATCATGAACATAACCTCATATCAGTTAATATATCCCTGTGCTAATGCCCCAGCTACTGTAAATGATCCCAGTTCTGTGTCTAATGAAATATATTTCCCATGATTGTCAGCTTTATCTATTGGCCATAATGTGGTATGAAATGCCATAATCAGGTAATACCACTAGATGGGGCTGACGATCATGGGAAATACACGTTCGACGCATTACGAGGATTTTGTGTTATGGTTGTACGAATGCTTAAAATGAAGTGTTGTGGGGGAGGGGTCTAGCCTCTTATCTGTTGGTTATGTCCATGATAGTTGTCCTCAAAGCTTATTACATAAACCTTTCTGAACAGGACCCAAAACGAGAGATACGAAAAGTGATGGAGTTTCTGGGGAAGAACCTATCTGAAGAAGTGTTGGATAAGGTCTGTCACCACACTTCTTTCAAAGTCATGAAGGAAAACCCAATGGCAAATTATTCCACCATTTCTAGTTTAATCCTGGACCAGGCCCATTCACCCTTTATGAGGAAAGGTAAGGTTTTGTAAATGGTTCATGCCCACAAAAAAAAGATTAAGTGTTTTTTTTAAGACAAAGGATATTCAGAGAGTACATTTGGTGGAGCTCTGTTTCTACAATTTTAGTTGAAACTTTATATTTAGATTTCCCCACAACAATGACCCCGCTAATGGCAATATATAAGGCTATTACAAGGGATACTATTGGGAATACGAGGGATCTCCTAGTCAAACTGTCCACCATTTGTGACTCCTAGAGCATTGGATCAGGGACATAGCGGCAAATCCAGAGACAGAAACAGGTTTCAGGAGACAGAAGCTGAGGGTTTCAGCAGATGGGGCATTTTATTGTGTTCTCCGTGGTAGGAAGAAAGCTCCCACTAAAGTTTGCTATCTAACTATTCTTGATTTTTACTAAGGACAGGCTCAAATAGATTTGGACTGTGATTTATTATATTCCAAGGTCACTGTCCTTGTGCCTGTCCAACTGACACAGACAGGTAAGCTGAGGCAAGATACAGAAAATCAAGGGGAAGAGTTAACCGAAGACAAGCAAGTCATAACGGGTAGAGTGCAACAAGAGACAATATAGAAGCAGAACTACCAGAGGCGTAACTAGAACCTTCAGGGCCCTGATGCAAGAAACCATGAAGGGCCCCCCAGACCCCTGGCCGGGGCCCTTACCTTCAAGCCCAGGGCTCTTCCCACTAATCCTGGGGCTCTTTACACTCGTTGCATGGCCTTTTATTACGGTCCCGCAGCAGGTTCTGCAGTGGGCCCCCTTCCTGCAATCTTGTGGGCCCCCTTCCTGCAATCTTGGGGCCTCCCCACAGTGGTGCAATGCCAGGGTCCGGTTGCAAGTGTGACCTTTGCGATCCTGGAAGTTCACCCACTGGTTTGCTACCGGGCCCCCTGGAGCATGGGGCCCGGTAGCGATTGCAACCCCTGCAACCCCTGTAGTTACGCCCCTGAGAACTACAGATACTACATGACCACACCTACTAGGAAGCAAGTCAAGGTAGAAGACTAAATACACTCAAAAACTTATATATATACAGGACATGTAAAGATAGAAAGGGCTGATACTCTAGTTTGGCAAATGTAAAAATAAAAGTTCAGATGGACTAGGGCCAAACCAAATTGTCAAGTTTGTACAGACACTGGGTCTGGGTAGCAGACTAGTCCGACAATAGACATGCATTGTACCAGCAGCAATGCAAGGAAGAATGGTTGTTCAATGGCCAATTGATAGCCAAGACAAGAGTTGGTAGAGTATTTGGTTCTAGTCTTCAGTTCTTCCTGGCTCCAGACAGAACTAGCAATAAGGAAAACAGTAATGGTCTTAAAGCGGAGTTCCGGGCACAAAATCGATCTTTTTTTTTGTGCCCGTCCGCTTGTTCTCCTTCACCTGAAACAGAATTGGATAGTTAGGTTTTTTTTTTTTTGTACTCACCTTGTAATTGTAGATCGAATATACTCACCTATTCTTCACTTCCTCCCTCTGCGCCGCGGCTCCGCCGTCACTTCCTGGCTTGCAATGATTCCTGGGAGCTGAACGTCATCGCTCCCAGGAATCAATGCGACGGCACCGGCCCCGCTCGTCACTTCCGGGGCGACGCCGCATTCCCTGCTAAACAGCTTCTGGGCATGCCCAGAAGCTGTGGAGGAATGCGGCACCGCACCGGAAGTGACAAGAGGGGCCGGTGCAGGCGCATTCTGGGAGAAGAGGACGCGGAAGAAGACGCGGAAGAGGATCGCGCCGGCTTCAGCTGCCCACAAGAGAGATGGCAACGCTGTGGAAGAAATTTTATAAGTAAGTATTTCTTCTTGCAGGTAAGTGCGAACCGGGACAGATCAGAGGCTAGCCATTGTGGAATGTACTAGCCCTGACTGTCCCGGGGGTATGTTTGTTGAAAAATGGTTTCTGTGCCCGGAACTCCGCTTTAAAAAGCCCAATGGCTATTAAAGACTAGGCTTGAGAGAGTGTAGAGTTTGAGACTAGAGCCAGAAAGGAGTGATCACCAACACAGACCTAGCAGTAGGAAGGAAGAACGGTCATTAAATGCCCAATGGGTAGCCAAGACTTGGCTTGGGAGACTACGAGGTCTGAGACTAAATCCAGGAAGGAGTAAGGACTAAGAAAGAACACAGAACAATGGACAGACAAGATCCAGAAGACAAAGAGGTAAAACAATCAAATCCAAGTATGTGAAACTATCACATTAGCTTAATCATGAGGACTAACACAGAACACAGTAGGAAGGATTGAGAACTAACACAGAACCAGCATTAACAATAAGAAGAACAGTTATTAAATACACATCGAATAGCCAAGACTGGGCTTGGAAGAGTATAGAGTTTGAGACTAGAGCCAGCTAGGAGTGAGGTCTGACATAGAAGACTCCACAATGGGCACAGAGAAAAAATGGAAGACAGCCAAAAAGCTAACATATTCAAATTCAAGTATGTGAAACCATCACATCACCTTTATCACGAGGACTAAGACAGAACACAAAACAATGGGAACAGAGAAGGACCAGAAGCAGAATCACAGATACTGCATGACCACAGCTTCCAGAAGTCAAGGCAAGGGCCAAACAAAAAATGTCAGGTTTCTACAGACATCGGGGATGAGTAGCAGGATAGTCAGGTGATGACATGTAATGTGCCAGCAGTAACGAAAGGAAGAATGGTTATTAAATGCCCAATAGATAACCAAGACTAAACTTGTGAGAGTATAGAGTTTTAAACTAGAGTCCGGAAGGATTGAGGACCAGCACGGAACCAGCAGTAACTGAAAGGATGAATGGTCGGTAAATGCCCAATAGATAACCAACACTAGCCTTGGGAGAGTATAGCTCAAGACTAGAGCCAGGAAGGAGTGAGATCTAACACAAAACAAACAATGGACACAGAGAATAACCAGAAGACATAGACAAAGAGGTGAAAGCATCAAATCCAAGTTTGTGAAACCATCACATCATGGTTAGTTCACCATCCCTATGCAGGCAAGAGTAGGACTGGGGATCTGATGCTTACCTAGAAGGACCATGTTGATTTTTACTAAAGTTACCACAGTTCTATTTCTCTTCAAAGATCTCCATATCTTTTTCTTGCTGACGGTATTATCTCTCCACTTTTAATTTAGGCGAAGTTGGAGACTGGATGAATCATTTTACCGAATCGCAGAATAAAATGTTTGACACGGAATATGAAAAGAAAATGAAAGAAACTGACCTGAAATTCCGCACCAACATCTGAAGATGAAGACTGGAGTTGATAGAGAAGATCGAACAACAATGTCTATGTTATTGTCCTGCATTGGTTTGGGTACGAGCAGTATGCACTAAACCACCCAAAAAATCTTGCGCTTAGTGTCGTACTGCTAGACTACGGCTCCTACTATACCAGAATACAAGAAACAATGGCGCGCTGTCTCTTTAAAGCATCACACTAAAGTGCAAACTGTGCTTAACATCATAAACCAACCAATGATGAATAAACCATTTAAATTAAAATGCTAAGTGCAATAAAATATTTTAAAGAAATGTTCTTATGACCCCAATTTAATGTGCAAATTCAATCCACAAATTTTATAAATGTCCATATAAAGTGCCAAAAAAGTCCATCAGCCACCCCACTGTTGCTAAGGGTTACACCTCTCAGTGAATGATCACCACCACCAGAGAGCGCTTACCAGACAGTTAACCTTCACATTATAAGAGGCTAATGCAGCATAGTTCTCTAATAATCCTTCGGCACAGCAATCAGTGACAATCCAAGACAGTCCCAAAGACACCTCCTCTTTCCACCATTATCACCACAGGGAAAATGTCAATGGCCCTCCAAAATGGCAAACAAACACACCATGGCCTAATATCTCACACAGTGTGCTTTTTATTAAAATATGCGGTACTGACAAACACCATAGTCTGCAGGCATATAATCCAACATCATCCAGCGTACACAGGTGTGCATGGTGTTGTTGCGAAATGTACTCCACCTGACAGGTTTCGTCCTACGCCTGACGACATGGGTTGCCATGAAATGGGTCGGGCGGAGTTCAGTTTGTGACATTCTCTGCCTCTGTGAACAGTTATCAGTTAGCATTGTTCCTTGCTATCTCTATTGACCACAAAACATCTCCCCCTATGTTGCAGAGAGGGGGAGGTTTTATAGTTTAGTTGTCACCAGGTGCCAGGAAAAGGGTTGGCCAGGAGAGGCAACCGCTCCTGCATCCCCCACCCCAGCTAACACGAAAAGTACACCATTTAGGTACAACTACCTTCTGGCTGCAAGAAAGCAAGCAAGGGTCCACACGTGCAGTACACATGTCATGCCAACCATTGGCAACCGCAGCAAAAAAGACGGAGAATGGGCAAAAGTGTGAAAAAAGAAAACAAATGCAGCCACCACATCTAAAGAATGGTAAACTGCAATACATTATATTTTTGTTCTCTAGTTTAGATAAGCTTTAACCAAATAACTAAGCTCTGTTCTGGAAGGGTTCTCAAATTTAGTCTTGCCCTGGTTACAGTCTGTATGCCTGTTTAGAGACCTGTTTGCTGGTGTCCAGGCAGAGAAGACTTGGTCCTCTTACAGGCTGTGTTCCTGGAGGGTCAAGCTGTACTCTTGAGAAGCCATGTCCTAAAATGCAGAAAGAGAACTGGAGCTGCATTGCTTTCCTTTTTTCGGGCTTATTATCTTTTGCTTTGACCTGATGACGCTCCTGGTTACACACTTCCTGTCCTAGAGTGACAACACTCACTCACTGTTCTGTATCTCTGGAAGAGCAGCGATGTTACAAGGCTACAAACACCTTCTCCATCTCTTTTCTGCATAACATAGAGGAGAAGGGTTCTGTAACCCTTAGAGATAGCTGTAAATGATAAGAATGCAATAGAGCAGAAAACACAGAACATTTTCACTTCACAACATTTTTGGCAGGATCAACAGATATTGTTTTGCACTTATTCAACAGATATAACAAAACGCTTTAATTGGTATATTACCCAGTTCCAGCCACCATGTAGTCAAATTACGGCCAGGCAGGACCCTTGGGGGCATGTGGCATGGCAATCGTAGGTGAGCTGTGTCCATAGAACACAGCACATCACCGATCGGGGTAAAGAGCCAATGAAGGAGCCTCTTTACCACATGATTGACTGTGTCTAATCACAGCCAATCACAGTGTAAACACACTTGCCGGTTATTGGCATTTCTTTCCTCATTCCATCAAAACATGAGGAGACACGCAAGCCGGTAACCGGCTAATGTGCAAGGAGAAATCTGCACTGATAATCGGGGCACTGGTCATCAGTGTCAGGATTATCAGTGCAGCCCCAACAGTGGCCATCAGTGCTGCCTATCAGTGTCATTCAGTGCTGCTGATCAGTGCCGCCTATCAGTGCTCATTAGTGTTTCATATCAGTGCAGCCTCATCAGTATCTCCTTATCAGTGCTGTCTACCAGTGCCCATTCGTGCTGCCTCATTAGTGCCCATCAGTGCTGCCTCTTAATGCCCATCACTGCTGCCAATCAGTACCCATTTGTGCTATCAATCAATGCCTCCTATCAGTGCCCAACAGTGCCGCCTATCAGTGCCCATTAGTGTTGCATATCAGTGCAGCCTCATCAGTGCTGCCAATCAGTGTCATTCAGTGCTGCCGAATAGTCCCACCTATCAGTGCTGCATATCAGTGCCCAACAGTGCCACCTATAAGTGCCCATTAGTGTTGCATATCAGTGCAGCCTCATCAGTGCCCATCAGTGCTGCCAATTAGTGTCATTCAGTGCTGCCGAATAGTCCCTCCTATCAGTGCTGCATATCAGTGCCCAACAGTGCCACCTATAAGTGCCCATTAGTGTTGCATATCAGTGCAGCCTCATCAGTGCCCATTAGTGCTGCCTCATTAGTGCCCATCAGTGCTGCCTCTTAATACCCATCAGTGCAGCCTCATCAGCGCACATCAGTGAAGAAGAAAAGTTACCTGTTTGCAAATTATCTTTTGTTTTTTTTTTGTTTTACATTTCTTAAGAAAAAAATAAAAAACCCAGTGGGGATTAAATACCATTGAAATAAACAATAAATAAAATCAGCGCACCACAAAAATCGAAACTAAAAATTGAAATTGAAAAAACATCTAAACACTTATGGACCACACACACTATAAGATTTTCTGAAGACTTTTTCCTTTAGACTTACCAAAACCATATAATATGAGGTCACACCTAAACACTTTCAATTTGTATGCAATCTGGCAGGCCCTTGCACTACATAGAAAAGGTAAATCTGAAGGAAATCTAACCACAAAAGTTGGATCGTGTGTATCCAGCTTAAGGGCCAAAATACCAAATCCCATACAAATATATCATAAAATCACAGTGCAGCGCTTAATATAATTAACAATAAATTATAATAAATTACAATAAAGTAACAATAAATTAAACGAATCCTGTGTTTTTTTTCATGACTGCTTGAGCGCCTCCTTCACTTTGGGAATTTTATTTGATTTTCCATTTAATCCATTCAATTCATTTAATTTATTGTTATTTATATTTAGAGCTGCACTGTGATTTTATTGGATTAAATGCCACCAAAACAAACTCTATTTGTGTGAAAAAAATTGTACAATCTCCTGTGCCATGCCTGTACCATCTGTGCCATGCCTGTACCATCTCCTGTGCCATGCCTGTACCATCTCCTGTGCCATGCCTGTACAACCTCCTGTACCATCTGTGCCATGCCTGTACAATCTCCTGTGCCATGCCTGTACCATCTGTGCCATGCCTGTACCATCTCATGTGCCATGCCTGAACCATCTCTTGTACCATCTGTGCCATGCCTGTACAATCTCCTGTGCCATGCCTGTACCATCTCCTATGCCATGCCTGAACCATCTTCTGTGCCATGCCTGTACCATCTGTGCCATGCCTGTACCATCTCCTGTGCCATGCCTGAACCATCTCTTGTACCATGCCCGCAAGCCCCTGTTTTGGGTCTTGTGGTGGTCCAGTTGGGTTCAGTAATGCTGCATTTCCCACCCTAGGCTTATACTCGAGTCAATACGTTTTCCAAGTTTTTGGTGGTAAAATTAGGTGCCTCGGCTTATATTCGGGTCGGCTTATACTCGAGTATATACAGTAACTAATTTTCGGGCACTGTATGTGGTTATTGCTCAGAAATTACATTCATTTTTAAAATTGAATGTTAAAAGCAAAAGACAATTTTCAAATGACATTTGTCCATTCGTGGAATGTTGGTACAAACTTTACCGTCCAAAAATCTATACCTGTATGGTCAGCATAAGTCAGTGTTGGCATTAGGCTTAGGGTCAAGGCCGGGACTAGGGTTATGGTCATAGTCAGGGTAAAAGGTCAGGGTCTGTGTACTAAAGGCAGGATTGAAAAAATTATTTTGTGCCAGCTTTTTTTTTGATAGTAATAATAAAAAAAAAGAAATCACAGAGATATCCATCACCATTTACCACCAAAAGAAAGCCCAAATTGTCCTGAAAAAAAAAGCCATATATTCACCTGGACACGCTAAGTAGTTGCGACTACCAATATAATAGTTTTATGACATTTGCAAATCATTGCAATCTGTTTTCATGTAGATTTTACACAGCACCCCAACTTGTTTTGGAATTGGAGTGGGGGGGGGGTTGTACAATGGTATCCACATGGAGGCAGTTGTTACAATGCATTTTTAACCACTTAAAGCGGAGTTCCGGGCACAAAAAAGATTTTTTTTTTTTGTGCCCCTCCGCTAGGTATGCCGCACCTGAAAAGGAATTGGATAGTTATTTTTTTTTTTTTTGTTTACTCACCTTTTTATTGACGATCGTAAATACTCACCTATGACAGCTTCCTCCTCCAGCGCCGCGGCTCACCCCGTCACTTCCTGCCTCGCGATGATTCCTGGGAGCTAAACGTCATCGCTCCCAGGAATCAATGCGCCGCACCGGCCCCGCTCGTCATTTCCGGGCGACGCCGCATTCCCCTGCTAAACAGCTTCTGGGCATGCCCAGAAGCTGTTTAGGAATGCGGCGCCGCACCGGAAGTGACGAGAGGGGCCGGTGCAGCGCATTCTGGGACACGAAGACGCGGAAGAAGACGGAGAAGAGGACCGCGCCGGCTTCAGCTGCCCACAACCGAGATGGAAACGCTGTGGAAGAAAACTTCTAAGTAAGTATTTCTTCTAAAAGGTAAGTGCGAACCGGGACAGATCAGAGGCTAGCCATTGTGGAATGTGCTAGCCCTGACTGTCCCGGGGGTATGTTAAAAAAAAAAACGATTCTCTGCCCGGAACTCCGCTTTAAGGACCGAGCCCATTTCTGACACATGTTGTTTACAAGTTAAAATCATATATATATATTTTAGCAAACACTCTGGAGAATAAAATAGCGGTCATTGCAATATTTTTTGTCACGCGCTATTTGCGCAGCGGTCTTTCAAACGCCTTTTTTTTTTTTTAAATTACATTTCACTGCATTTAAAAAAAATAAACAGTAAAGTTAGCCAATTTTTTTTGTGTATTGTGAAAGATGATGTCACGCATTAAATTAAATGATTAAATAGATACCCAACATGTTGCTGTTTAAAATTGCGCACACCCGCGGAATAGCGACAAACTACGGTCAAAAAAAATCTCCATAGGCGACGTTTTAAAAAATTTTAATTTCATTTGTGAGCGCGACTTCCGTATACGTTTTCTTTTGTGCGCGAGCTCACGGCGACGGGGGCGGTTACATTTTCTTTTTTTTCCTATTTATTTTATTTCGTTTTTAATTTTAGCACAGGTTTTTTTAAAGAAAAAAAAATCTGATCACTTTTATTGCTGTCACAAGCAATGTAAACATCCCTTGTGACAGCAATAGGCAGTGACAGGTACTCTTTATGGAGGGATCGAGGGTCTAAAAGACACCAAACCCCTCCACTGCACTGCATTTTTGAATACTGTCACTTTTTAAATTCCACGCCTTTAGCAGCCGAGTAACCCGGACGTGACGCCATGGACACCACCTCTGGGTTACGTCATCAGAGACCCGATGGAAGCTGCATTCAGCTTTGATCGGGACTCCATCCAGCCAGCGGACACCCTGGCTGGTTGCTTCGGTTTCCCGGTGGGATGGGAGACCTGGGCAGAGCCGCATAAGGCGGCGGGGGGGGGGGCGTCCCCTCCCGCTCGCTGGGGTAACGATCGAGTGGCTCCCGAGCCTCGTCGGCTGTTACCGCCTGAAAGCCGACCGCCGGCTCTAAAAGATGGTACCGGGATGATGCCTCTAGCTGCAGACATCACCCCGATAACAACCACTTATTGTAGCCGACGTACAGCTATGGCGATTTGCGGTAAGTGGTTAATTTTTAACAGGATGTCAGGACAAACAGAGATAGAATTGTCAATACCTCCACCCACCCTCATAGGTCATACATATAGCCTAGTATTAGACTGAACTTAAACAGTTAGCATTTACTCAAACTGGCCAACAACAATAGATAGAGGTTGCAATAATCAGCATAAAGTGAAGATAACCGTCCAGAGAATTCAGCTAGAAATGGAAGCCGACTCTTCTCATATCTTATGAGGCCATCTTTTGTCATATGAGTAGACATTCCAAAGAGCGAGCATCGGCTCAACGTTTGGCCCACGCCTTAAATGCCAGTGTGGGGCCCGCTCGTCATTGTCACGCATACAGTGTCAGCAATGATATACCTTCACAGAGCTATTTAATTGAGCATGGAGAAAAGAGAAGCTCTCACATTGCACATACAGTGCCTTGAAAAAGTATTCACACCCCTTGAAATTTTCTACATTTTGTCATGTTACAACCAAAAAACGTAAATGTATTTTATTGGGATTTTATGTAATAGACCGACACAAAGTGGCACATAATTGTGAAGTGGAAGGAAAATGATAAATGGTTTTCTAAATTTTTTACAAATAAATCTGTGAAAAGTGTGGTGTGCATTTGTATTCACCCCCCTGAGTCAATACTTTGTGGAACCGCCTTTCCTGACAGACTCCATGGCAGCATATGTATGGGTTAACCCAGCCTCCACATATATCACAACTGTGCCAACCTTGGTGTTACAGCACATTAAAGCACATTGGAACACCATATTTTTCGCATCTATACATATCTTATGGCACTTTTCCACTGCAAGTACCGGCTCGGCTCTACTCGGCCCTGCTTGGCCCGGTTTGGTTTCCCACTGCATGGTACCGCATGGTACGGTGTTGGAACGGTTTGGTACGGTTTGGTATGGTTTGCATTTCCACTACAGTTAAGTGGGTGGGATAACAAAGATTCTCTGACCAATCAGTGGCTAGTAGTGACAAACAGTCAAGGCTGCATGCAAAGGATTGTGGGATATGGTACCGGTACGGCCCTGTTGGAACCACAACTGAGGTGGTACTGTTTAAGCGAGCCGTACCGTTCGGTTCCATGTAGTGGAAAAGCGCCGCTCGTACCGTACCGAACCGTACCGAACCGTTCCTACACCGTACCATGCGGTACCAGCAGTGGAAAAGCACAAAAGCGAGCCGAACCGTTCGGTTTCATGCAGTGGAAAAGCACCATTACACTGGTTACCCCTAGCAATTATATTTTCTATTATTATCCACATTCAAAATATTGTTTCAAGATATGTATAAATGCGAAAAATATGGTGTTCCAATGTGCTTAGAGCCAGTTCACACTACCGTGACCAGAAAGTCGCCCCATGAAGGAGCGACTTTTTAGCACGACTTTATCGTGACTTTGAAGAGACTTTGAAGAGACTTAAATGGTAGACGACTTTGTCTGTGGGGAATGCTGGAAAGTCTGATCACAGTCGCTTGAAAATAGATAATGATCCGACTTAGAGGCGACTCCCATTGAAGTCTATGGGCACAAGTCGGATAGAGGTCGCCTTGAAGTAGTACAGGAACCTTTTCTGAAGTTGGAGCGACTTCAGTAGTGCATATTAAGACGGCTCTCATTCATTTACATTGAATTTGTAATGACAAGCGACTTGGGGCGACTTGAAGTCGCACAAGTCACGTCCCAAGTCGAAGTAGTGTGAACCGGGTCTAATGTGTTATAACACCAAGATTGAACAGTTGTGGCAGGCAGGCAATCCATCAAGACAATAGATCAATGCCCGACACAGGTAAGCCCCAAAAACAAGCTGGGGTATTTTTTGCCATCTATGGGTGTGTTTATTCCCTTATGTACCTTTGGGTAGGGTGGCATTTTTTCCTGTGTTGGGGCAGTCTCCAAAGTGTTGGAGGTCTGACGTCCTTCCTCTTTCCCTCCAACCCCTCCTTGGATGGGTGGGATGGATCGAGGACTGTGCAGCAATGGGGGTTATATCTGGTTGCCAGGCATTCGGCCACTGTTGTCTGGTACCTGGGCAACCCCTTCTTCGCAGTGGGGGGGGGGGGTGTTCTAGGGGTACGTCATGGCCGAGTCACGGGGAAGGAGTGCAGCACTGTACGCTGTGCCAACCAAGGCCGTGGCGGCCCCTCCACTGGGGTGGGAACTCTGGTTGCGCAGGTGACGCGCCAGCCTTCGGCATTGGGTGATGATACAAACACGCCCAATATGACGCCGGCGCATGCGCGGCGCATATAGGGAGACGCCAGGAGCCACACGGGGAGTTCACACATACTCCATAAGTGAATCACCGTTTCCCCCCTTAGCCGTAGGTTATGGAAGCAGGAGACAAGAGACAGGCAATAGCAGTGTGATTTTCCTCTTAGGTGGGACTTGTGAGTTGTTCTCTTTCTTTTTTTCCTATATACAGGCATACCCCGCTTTTAAGTACACAATGGGACCAGAGCATGTATGTAAAACGAAAATGTACTTAAAGTGAAACAATACCTTTTTTCATTTCCTAGGCAAGCTGTCTGGCCACAAATAGGATATGTTGTAGTCCTGGGTTCCCTCAAATTGCTCCCTAAGTTTGGTATCCCTGTCACTTATGGTTTGGGAGTAGTACCATGTCAAGCTGACCAAGATTTCCCATAGACGCCAATGTTAAAAACTGGGAGTAATGCCATGCCAAGCTGACCAGGCTGTGTCCCTACTCGCGAGTGTACATAAAGTGAGTGTACTTAAAATGGGGTATGCCTGTACACCACTTGAAGATGTGGCTGATTTGAAGTTAATAGACTGTATATGTCATTGGGGTCCTCTCTCTCTTCCCCTTTTTTCAAAGGTTCAAATAGGAGAATATACAGGCCAATGTTCATCTGGTGAATGAATCAGATTGATCATTATCTCCCTAAAGAATGTTCTCATGAGATCCTCACCCCCCCCCCCCCCCCTTTCTCATTAAACAAGAGAGGTATGGATTAGCTGTTTTATTACACAAGTGTTTACTTTAAATGAGAGGTTACTTGTTTTCCTCTTGAAAATGCACATACATATATATATATATATATATATATATATTTTTTTTTTTTTTTTTTCTGTATAGATATTAACCCCATGAGAGGAGGCCTTCTTTTGAAGGGGGTTTTTCGCTAGGCTCTTACATTGATCTTCTAGATGAGGATGGATTGTCAGCCCAAAGTGGGAGCTGCAGGTATGTTGGGGATGGGAGTCATTGGGGCTCAGCAGACACACTTATATGTGCACATACATTGTATATATTTTCATTTCTCTCCTTCTCTTTTTTTTGTTTCAATGTAATTTGATATTATATTTGGAGAAATGGTAGCGTATTGCTTGTTGTACCTTTCAGAGTGGTATTGCAATCCCTGATGAAGAAATACACAATATATTATAGAAACGCGTTGGAAAGCGTACCACTGGCTGCAACTTTGCATGTACCGCAGATAACTATATACAGTATTTATCCATACAAGAATGGTTTGAGGTGATATAATTCTTCTTGGATTTTTGTAAACTGGAAGATTTTATGGTATTTTTGTAAATTAAAATGTATAAGAAATTTTAAGAATATACCTTTTTGGCTTCAATTGCACCAATATTATAGTTGCCATTATAGTCCCGAACAAAAGGTTTCAGCTAGTCACTAGAAATTAGGGATGAAGGCAACCTCATATCCCCTCTATGTGTAAAATAATACAAAAACTCCTTTTGGGTTTTTAACCCTTTTCCTTTCTACCCTACTTTGTTTTCTTTTTAGGTTTTTAAGTACTTCTAGGTCAGATTGACAATGCACGGCACGAGATAATAAAGATGATAAAGACCTCATCAGGTCACTAAATCCACATTCTTCTTCCAGATTTAGTAGTCATTGGTCACCGTCAAGGTCCAGCCTTCATAGCAGAAGCTCTGAAACCTCCTTTAGGCACCACATCCACCGCCATGTCAGCCGCTCCAAGGAAGGAGCCTGATGGGGATGTAGGACTTAGGTCCCAGAGGGCAAGTCCCTGTGTGAGCCATACTAAGCCCAGGTGGTTGGAAAAGGGAGTGGTGATTTCCAGCAAATGGAATCTCTGGGGAGGTGCCTAGTGCAGAAAACCCCTAAAGAGTAGGGTACAAGCCACATGCAAAGTCCAACAGCCGTTATGGCGTTTTCTCCCACTAGTGACAGCCAGGAAGAACTGGAACTGTCCTAGCCAAGCCATCCATCTATGAAGACCTCAGAAAGTGAGGCAGAGCGAAATGAGTCCCTTTGCCCTTGTGACCATATAACGAAGAGGGTGTCAAGGCAATTAAGGGGGCATTTACACGAGTAGAACCTGTAGAGTCTCCTGCAAAGCAAGAGGAAGTTCTTTAAGCACCTCTAGAGAGCATTCTAATTTCCCATTCCTAACGGAAATAGGGGACATCATTTTGGATGAGTGGAGCAAGGTCGTGAGATATACCTCTCTTCTGAGCAAGATGGCCAAGCTCTATCCATTCAGAGATAAGGATGTGAAGCATCTAAAGGCTGCCTCTCTAGTTGTTGAGGCCTTGATGAGGCAAGCAAGCTGGTCGTTCTTCCTTGGAAGCTGTAGTGAATGGCCTGAAAATCGGTAGTTCAGAAGACGGAGCTGGTGTTTGTTTCCATGGTGAGGCTCCAATTGACATCATCCGCATAGTGGCATGGGTTTTGCTCCTGTCAGTTACGGCAAAGTGAGTGCTATGGCTGGGGCATAGGCTTGCTGATCCCACCACTAACAGTCCTAGTGTAAGACCCCTTTGAGGGCACTTCATCTTTTGGCAAACTGGACAGCAAGGTAACCCAGGCTACAGTTGGCAAGTTGGGTCTTGCCTCAGGACCAGCGCCTGCTAGGCCGCAAGACGACAGTCTAGAGGACAAAGTTCAGAGCATGCGAGGGTTGCACATTTTTACAGACCAAGTCTTGATTTTAGGAAGATAGCCAGATATCCCCTCAGAAGTATGCTAAAAACTTGACCTTGGGTATCCAAGAAGCTACTGAGTTTAAGCCTCAGACTTTTGGAACGTCAAAACAACCTTTTCAGGACACACATGGTCCTTCAGAAGTCCTCCTCATCTCACACTAATTTCCACAGATTTTGCCTCACTCTGAGGTAAAATTAAGCATATACTCTTGTATTACATAATGTCACTGGTGTCACAAAGTGCTGCTGTGCCAGTCCCATGATCCGAGAGATTTCAGGGCATGTACTCGCCCCTCTTTATGGTCATGAATTCAAAGTCCTGATTTATACGGGGGTCCAGCTAGGTGACTGGATCCTTTCCAATAGACCTAAAGATACTTACTTTCATGTGCCCATTGTAGAAGACTTCCGCAAGTTCATTCGGTTTGCCATAGGTTAAGACCATCCCCAGCTTGCTTGTCTACTATTCGGACTTTCAACATCACCCTGTGTGTTTTAAGGATCTTATTGGTTGTTAAAGTCTTTATCAAAGCAAGGAGCATATACCTGCATAGTTACTTGGATGTTCTTCTCCTACTGTCCGAAGACAGAGGGCAGTTGCTCCTCTAAATTCAGCTGGCGGTTGATTCTGGAAAAGAGACACCTGGAGCCCACTTTGTCTCTTGTGTGCCTTGGGGCTCAGTTCAATATAATCAAGAAGACTATTGCTTTGTCTCTGGATAAGAATGTTCTGGAACAGAATTCTCCTGGCCCTGTCTTCTTCCCACCTGCGTGCTTTTCGGTGTCTAAAATGATGAACACTATGGTGTCTACAGATCCGATGGTCAAGTGGATGCTCCTGAGAATGCTGCCCTTCCGGCCACACATAGCGATTTTGCTTTTAGACCAAAAAAAATAAATTTTGGTCTCATCTGACCAAAGCACCTTCTTCCACACGTTTGCTGTGTCCCCCACATGGCTTCTCGTAAACTGCAAACGGGACTTCTCATGGCTTTCTTTTAACATTGACTTTCTTCTTGCCACTCTTCCATAAAGGGCAGATTTGTAGAGTTCACAACTAATAGTTGTCCTGTGGACAGATTCCCCCACCTGAGCTGTGGATCTCTGCAACTCCTCCAGAGTTACCATGGGCCTCTTGGCTGCTTCTCTGAATAATGCTCGTCTTGCCCGTCTTGTCAGTTTAGGTGGACGGCCAGGTCTTGGTAGGTTTGCAGTTGTGCCATACTCTTTACATTTTCGGATGATAGATTGAACAGTGCTTAGTGGGATGTTCAAAGCTTGGGATATTTTTTATAACCTAACCCTGCTTTAAACTTCTCCATAACTGTATCCCTGACCTGTCTGGTTTGTTCCTTGGCCTTCATGATGTTTCTTTGTTCACTAAGGTTCTCTAATAAACCTCTGAGGGCTTCACAGAACAGCTGTATTTATACTGAGATTACATTACACACAGGTAGACTCTATTTACTAGTTAGGTGACTTCTGAAGGCAATTGGTTTATCTAGATTTTAGTTAGGGGTATCAGAGTAAAGGGGGTGAATACAAATGCACGCCACACTTTTCAGATATTTATTTATAAAAAACTTGAAAACCAATTACCATTTTCCTTTCACTTCACAATTATGTGCCACTTTGTGTCGGTCTATCACATAAAATCCCAATAAAATACATTTAGGTTTTTGGTTGTAACATGACAAAATGTGGAAAATTTCAAGGGGTATGAATACTTTTTCAAGGCACTGTACAAAGTAAGGGGGTAATTGAGGAATTTAATGCATATGCATTTTATTCTGATTATTGGGGCGTTAAAGTAGAATTGAAGACACTTTTTTTAATTAGGATAGAGTAGGAGCGGGTTATAACCACTGTCAGGTTTTTTGTTTTTTTTTATGTTTTTTTGCCATCTGTGTTCTATTGGGGATATGTCCCTTCACTTCCCGTCTCATAGCGAAAACAGGAAGTGAAAGTAAATCTCTCCAAAGTAAGAAACACCTAACAGGGGTTCTAATCCCTCTACACTACGAAATTTTCCAAATAAAAGAAAAAAAAAGTTTTGCTTTTAGTCACATTTTAATGCACAAACTCAGAAGTGTGTTAATTGAGCAATTGATGCACGTGCACTGGAGTCTGGACATTGAAGGGTTAATGCACATATTCTGGAGTCTGGCCATTGAGGTGTTAATGTGCATACACGAGTGTGTGGCCACTGAAGGGTTATTGCACATGCATGGGAGTCTGGCCATTCAGGGATTTATGCACATACACTGGAGTCTGGGCATTGAGAGGTTAATGCATCTACACTTGAGCCTGGTCCTTAAAGGGTTAATGCATATGCAATGGAGTGTAGTCATTAAAGAGTTAATGCACATTTGCTGGAGTCTGGACATTGGAGGGTTAATCTGCATAGACTGGAGTCTGGACATTGAAGGGTTAATGCACATACCATGAAGTCTGGCCATTGAAGGGTTAATGCACATACCATGGAGTCTGGTCATTGAGGGATTAATGCACATATACTGGGGTCTGGACAATGAGGGGTTAATGCACACACACACACACACACACACACACACACACACACACACACACACACACACAGTGGAGTCTGGCCATTGAGGGGTTAATGTACATATACTGGGGTCTGGACATTGTGGGGTTTATGCACATACACTTAAATCTGGTCATTATGGGATCAATGCACATTTGCTGGACTCTGGACATTGAGGGGTTAATGCACATTTGCTGGAGTCTGGACACTGAGGGGTTAATGCACATTTGCTGGAGTCTGGACACTGAGGGGTTAATTCACATACACTGGAGTTTGGCCATTGAGGGGTTAATGCACATATACTGGAGTCTGGCCATTGAGGGGTTAATGCACATACCATGGAGTCTGGCCATTGAGGGGTTAATGCACATACCATGGATTTTGGACATTGAGGGGTTAATGCACATACCATGGAGTCTAGCCATTGAGGGGTTAATCCACATGTACTGGGGTCTGGGCAATGAAGGGTTAATGCACACACATTCACAGAGGCACAGTGGAGTCTGGCCATTGAGGGGTTAATGCACATATACTGGGGTCTAGACATTGAGGGGTTAATGCACATACCATGAAGTCTAGGCATTGAGGGGTTAATGCACATATACTGGGGTCTGGACAATGAAGGTTTAAGGCGCACACACACACACACACAGTGGCACAGTGGAGTCTGGCCATTGAGGGGTTAATGCACATATACTGGGGTCTGGACATTGTGCGGTTAATGCACATATACTGGGATCTGGACAATGAGGGGTTAATATGCATGCATGCATGCACACACACACAGTGGCACAGTGGAGTCTGGCCATTAAGGGTTAATGTACATATACTGGGGTCTGGACATTGTGGGGTTAATGCACATACCATGGAGTCTGGCCATTGAGGGATTAATGAGCACACACACTGGAGTCTGGCCATGGAGGGGTTAATGTACATACATTGGAGTCTGGCCATGGAGGGGTTAATGCACATACATTGGAGTCTGGCCATGGAGGGGTTAATGCACATACATTGGAGTCTGGCCATGGAGGGGTTAATGCACATACATTGGAGTCTGGCCATGGAGGGGTTAATGCACACACACAGTGGATTCTGGCCATGGAGGGGTTAATGTACATACATTGGAGTCTGGCCATGGAGGGGTTAATGCACACACACACTGGAGTCTGACCATTCAGGGGTTAATGCACATACCATGGAGTCCGGACATTGAGGGGTTAATGCACGTACCATGGAGTCTGGCCGTTGAGGGGTTAATGCACATACACTGGAGTCTGACTATTGAGGGGTTAATGTACATATACTGGGGTCTAGACATTGAGGGGTTAATGCACATTTGCTGGAGTCTGGTCATTAAGAGATTAATGCACATTTGCTGGAGTCTGGCCATGGAGGGGTTAATGTGCACAGAGTAATGATGGGAGGGTTATGGTTGGGTGGTGCAGTTTGGAGAACACAGAGGAGGAAGGAGAAGAGAAGAGGAGGAGAAGCTGGAGAATGGAGCCGGATCAGCAGGTGAGGGGGAACTGACAAGGTAGGAGGACTGCGGGGACAAGGAACACATGGCATGGGACAAGGAGATAGGGAACACATGGCATGGGACCAGGAGATAGGGAACACATGGCATGGGACAAGGAGATAGGGAACACATGGCATGGGACCAAGAGGTCATGGATCCCTTCTAGATTGTAAGCTCTAATGATCAGGGCCCTCTAGCTCCTCCTGTATTGAATTGTACTGTAACTGTATTGTCTTCCCTCACATTGTAAAGCACTGCGCAAACTGTTGGCGCTATATAAATCCTGTATAATAATAATAATATGGAGGAGGGAATGTGAGAGTAGGGAGCAGAGGACAGGGAATCCCTATAATGGGTGTGCAGAGCCACAGAGAGATCCAAAACTTCCCTTCCCAGCAATTCCGGAGTTCCTGGAAGTGATGGCACAATTCTCTGCTTGTCAAACCAGAATTTAAAATGAGACATTAATGGGGACAGAGGGTTGGGGACTAAAGCTGGCCATACACACATAGAGGAACAGATCCCTCCATCCACACTACACAGCACGGATGTACAAATCTCCCGCCAGCTGTCCAATAACTGAGCAGTGCCTGCATCTGATTGGCTGCAGTTCAGATGACAATTGTTGATTTTCCATGGAATGATGCCAGGCAGGAGCCATCCCACTCTCCGGATTCCAGCCGCTTTATCAGGAACTGACCATAATTTGCTCCGTGTGTGGCCAGCTATAGAAACTTCTACCAGCACACAACTGCTGCAGAGACTCCGAAAAGACTGGAGGAAGACCAGAGCTGGCCAGACACTAAAATAATTTCATTCACAAGGTTTTGTTTTAGGAACATTCGTTAAATTAAAAAAAATGTTAGCAAAGTCCAAATCAATGTTCATCACAACAGTGATGAGAAAATTGGAAGGAGCAGGATGGAATATTTTTCTCAAACAAATTTGAAACAGTGAATGTGATTTCCACCCGAGAAATGACAAAATCAAACGTTAAGAGCAAACTAAATTAAAAGTACTTTTGAATGATGTTCGTCCAGCTTTCAAATGTGTGAAAAATTCCCATACCATTTATTTATAGGAACATTCATTGAAAATCTACTGGTGTAAAGCCAGCATTGGTCATATTAGGATTTCCTTTTGTGCAATTTTTTTTTACTTTTTTTGTTGTCTATAAAAAAAAAAAAAATGTGAAAAACAATATAACCAAAGGAAATTTATCAACGAGTCAATAGGCCCATAGCTTATAAAATTTCTCTGCAGTGTGTTAAATAGGATTTTTGGTACTTTGAAGAAATATCTTTAACTGCCTCCCTTCTGCCGATCAACAGTGTCCTGATTACAGAGCAGCCCCGACAGTGCCCATCAGTGACACCAGTCTGTGCCCATCAGTGACACCAGTCTGTGCCCATCAGTGAGGCCAGTCTGTGCCCATCAGTGAGGCCATTCTGTGCCCATCAGTGAGGCCATTCTGTGCCCATCAGTGACGCCAGTTTGAGCCCATCAGTGACGCCAGTTTGAGCCCATCAGTGATGCCAGTCTGAGCCCATCAGTGACGCCAGTCTGAGCCCATCAGTGAGGCCAATCTGTGCCACTCAGTGTTCATCAGTGAGATCAATTAGTGGGTGCTCCTGAAACATGCTCTCTAAATTGTGTGCCACATCCCTTATAAGAATCAAAAGATGGAGTGGTTTCCCCTGGGGTGGGACTTTAGAGGCACAAAACTTAATTATTTCACAGCAAATGTATAGTTAAACAAATTTTATTGAATATAACCTACAAAAATTGTGCAAATAGATTGACTATACATTAAAAAACTAAGCAAGCATAAGTAGTGTGCAGAATCTTAGAACTCAACCATCCAATCCAAGAGCGAATGCCCGACGCGTTTCGAGGTAACAACCTCTTCCTCTAAAGTCCCACCCCAGGGGAAACCACTCCATCTTTTGATCAGTGAGACCAATGTGTGCCCATTAATGACACCTATCCGTGCCACCTATCATTGCCCATAAGTGCTGTATATTAATGCCTCCTCATCAGTGCCACCTATTAGTGCTGCATATTAGTGCCTCCTCATCAGTGCCGCCCATCAGTGCCACCTATCATTGCCCATCAGTGCCACCTATCAGTGCTGCATATCTGACAGGAACTGTACCAGCTGACTGGAAGAAAGCCAATGTGATACCAATATTCAAAAAAGGGCAGAGACATATTCCGGGAAACTATAGGCCAGTCAGCCTTACATCAATAGTATGTCAATTATTGGAGGGGATGATAAGAGACTATCCAAGAATTTGCTGAGGACAACAGTATTATTAGTTGTAATCAGCATGGGTTTACAAAGGGACGTTCATGCCAGAACAATCTGTTAACATTCTATGAGGAGGAGAGCAACGATCTAGACAGGGGGAGACCTGTGGATACAGATACGCTTCATCTACAAGCTAAGGACTGCAGGCATTGACCGCAAGGTTTGTTCTTGGATAGAAAACTGGTTACAGGGGCGTGTCCAAAGGGTGGGGATAAATAATGTATACTCAGACTGTTCTGGGACCAATTCTGTTCAATTTACTCATAAATAATATAGAGGACGGGATTATTAGTTCAATTTCCGTTTTCGCAGATGACGCAAAAATAAGCAGGGCAATAACTTCACATCAAAACGTAGAAATCTTACAGAATGACCTGAACAAAATAACAGAAAGGGCAACAACATGGCAAATGAGGTTTAATGTGGAGAATTGTAAGGTATAGCACTTGGGGGGCTAAACACATAAACGCAAAATACACGCTAGTGGGGGAACCTCTGGGGTAATCAAGAATGGAGAAAGATCTGGGGTCTTAGTAGAAGATAGACTGAGCAATAGCATGAATGTCAAGCTGCAGCTTCCAAAGCCGGCAGAATATTAGCATGCATAAAGAAACTAATATATTCCAGAGATAAAACTATAATCCTACCTCTTTATTAACCGCTTCCCGACGGCCCGCCACAGTTAATATATCAGCGCGCGCTCACCCCCTAGCTGCAGGCTACGTCGGTTTGCCTGGGAGAACCACACTGCCGCAGTATATAGGCGGTGTGTGATCGGCAACCAGTTAAGGGAAAAAAATATACTTAAGGGCTTGGTTCATATTAGTGCAGGCCGTGTGTCCCATGTTTGCTCGGGCACGGCAGCCCATTTATTTGAAACGCACAAAAAGGTGAATGCACATTTTTAAAAAAACGCAGCGGCAGGGAAATAAAGACCATGCGGTCCCCACGCCCACGATTACACTGCAGGCTGAGATGCATGGGGGTGCCATTCATGTTGCGTCACTGAAGAGTAGCGCGTTTTTTGGCTACGGGTGCGGGAATCTATGCAATACCCGCAACCGGAACCTGCGGGCCGCACTAGTGTGAACAGAGTCTAAGGCCACATCCACACTGTACTCCTTGTAGATGCCTTTTCTCCTTACAAGATAAAGCCGCAGGAAAAAAAAAAACACAATAAGCGCTGTTTGCGTTTATGAGCGCTCACGTGTTTGGCGTTAATGCATTCTATTGGGCAGAATATTAATGTATTCTGTGCATTAGAATATATTAATGTGTGAACGCACACAAATGCATTTGCGTGCTTTTTCAGCCAAAATGCTTCTCTTCGTAATTTTTTTCTCTACGCCCCTAAACACCCATGTGTGCATGGACACATACTGTAGGCTAAAATTGAGGGGTGTTTAGAAAGAATTAAAAAAAAAAAAAAAAAACATTGAATGCCTGTAAAACAGGCATTTTTGAGTTTAACCGGTTGCCGACCGCCGCAAGTACATATACTGCGGCGGTCAGCCCCGGCCAGGCAAAGTGACGTACAGGTACGTCACTAGCCTGTCACTTCCTTGTGAGCCAATAGCGGGCGAGCGCGTGCCCGCGGAGGCGTGCGCCCGCCCCGGCTCGTTCCCTGGGAAGTCCGTGCGTGTGACCGACGGACCCGATGTCCGCCGGTCACTCGCGATCGTCCGCTGTGAAGGGAGAAAGGCAGGCGGCTAATGTAAACAAAGCCGCCTGTCATTCTCCCCTGTGTAGGAATGGTGATCATACGGTTCTACTATGTAGGACCGTTGATCACTGTTTCTACACCAGTAGCCATGTCCAATCGCAGTTAGAAGCACGCCCCTAGGGACACACTTAACCCCTCCTTCCTCAATAAAGTTAACCTCTTCCCTGCCAGTGTCATTTTGCAGTAACCGCGCATATGTATAGCACTGATTACTGCAGTAATGTCACTGGTAACCCCAAAAGTGTCAGAAATGTCAGTCAAGGGTCCGATCTGTCCACCGCAATGTCGTAGTCCCGCAAAAAAAATCGCAGATCGCCGCCATTACTCGTTAAAAAAAAAACACCAAAAATGACAAAAATCTTTCCCTTTGTTAGTAAACGCAATAACTTTTGCGCAAACCAATCAAAATACACTTTTTGCGATTTTTTTTTTTTTTTTTTTTTTTTTTTTACCAAACATATGTAGCAGAAAACAAATTGGCCAAAAAAAATGTTAAAAAATTTAGATTTTTACATTTCTTTTTTTTTTGGGAATTTCATATAAAAAAATGTGAAAAATATTGTTATTTTTGCAAAATTGTCGGTCTTTTCTTGTTTATAGCGCAAAAAGTAAAAATCGCACAGGTGATCAAATACCACCAAAATAAAGCTCTGTTTGTGGGAAAAAAAGGACATCAAATCCATTTAGGTACAGCGTCGCACGACTGCACGATTGTCCGTTAAAATCACGCAGTGCCGAATCGCAAAAAACCCCCTGGTCGGAAGGGGGGTAAAATCTTCCGGGGCTTAACCACTTGCCGACTGCTCACAGTATATTTACTGTGGCAGTCGGCCCCGGCCAGGCAGAGTGACGTAGGTCTACGTCGCTCGCCTGTCACTCCTTCTAGAGCGCGTCCGCCTCGGCTCGTTCACGGAGGAGTACGGGCGTGTGACCGGCGGACCCGATGTCCGCCGGTCACACTATGATCGCCGGTACAGCGGGAGAAAAGACAGAGCGGCTTATGTAAACAAGCCGCCTGTCATTCTCCCCTGTGTAAAAATGAAGATCAGATGGTTCTACTATGTAGAACCGTTGATCTTTGTTTTTACACCAATAGTAATGTCCCACTACAGTTAGAAGCACGCCCCTAGGACACACTTAATCCCTCCCTGTCCAATACAGTTAACCCTTCCCTGCCAGTGTAATTTTTGCAGTAACAGTGCATATGTATAGCACTGATTACTGCAGTAATGTCACTGGTACCCCCAAAAGTGTCAAAAATGTCAGTCAAGGGTCCGATCTGTCCGCCGCAATGTCACAGTACCGCAAAAAAAATCGCAGATCGCCGCCATTATTCGTTAAAAAAAAAACCACCAAAAATGACAAAAATCTTTCCCTTTGTTAGTAAACGCGATAACTTTTGCGCAAACCAATCAAAATACGCTTTTTGCGATTTTTTTTTTTTTTTTACCAAACATAGGTAGCATAAAACAAATTGGCCGAAAATGTTAAAAAATTTAGATTTTTACATTTTTTTTTTGCGGGAATTTCATATAAAAAAAGTGAAAAATATTGCTATTTTTGCAAAATTGACGCTCTTTTTTTGTTTATAGCGCGTGATCAAAAAATTGCACAGGTGATCAAATACCACCAAAAGAAAGCTCTGTTTGTGGGAAAAAAGGACGTCAAATTCATTTAGGTACAGCGTCGCACGTCCACGCAATTGTCCGTTAAAGTCACGCAGTGCCGAATCGCAAAATACCCCCTGGTCGTTTAGCAGCCAAATCTTAAGTGGTTAAATAATTACAAGATAAATAATAAAATGCAAAACCTAAAATAATAAAAAAAAAAAAAACAAATCTGAGTGTTTCAGCTTGTGTAGGAAGATGCGTGCGAGTGTATGTGGGTGTGTGTTGTAGAGTCACGCAATCCTACTACAGAGGTCGGTGACAAGGCGTAATGTGAATCTCTTTGTTTATTTGACTTGTAGAAGAGGGGGGTGGGGGCCGGGGAGAGAGTTTACCATTCTTCTTCCAAGAAAAATTTAAAGGGTAACTTCACTTTCATGGGAAAATATAGACCATTAATTACAACGTGTCTACCCATAGAATGTTATGTGTGCATATTACACATTTTATGCGTGTGATTTACCTGCAATTCTGTAGACCTGAGACTCCTGCCAGGTGCCACCATCTTGAAAGTGATGTCAGCATACCCAGCTGTCACTCAAGTGGCACTCTCTCATGTTCTTATTCCTCTCCCCTGGCAGCTACATTACGTAGGATGGTGAGTGGAGGGGCTGAGGAGCTGGGTCAGCACAGACCAGTAGTTAGACACTCTCAAAAGAGGAGAGGGCTATGGCAAACAAGGTAGGAGGAGCTGTGGTAGTAAATTGACACTCCCTGAGCTGCGCTGCACTCTTGCGAATAGTCCCGCAGCATCCTGGGACCTGTGAAGTGTCTCAGGAGGTTGCTGGTAGTAAGGGGTGGCAAATTTCTGCTCGGATCGCCTAAGTGAGTGGGAACAGGTACCTGACAAAACTAGATTTCGGCGCCCAGAAAAAAAAAATACTCAGAGGAAGGGGGTGGAGGACAATGAGTGGGACTCCTTGTAGTAAGTGGAGTTCCCCTTTAACCACTTCTGGACCAGAAGGATTTGCCCCCTTAAAGACCAGACCATATTTTGCGATTCGGCACTGCGTTACTTTAACGGACAATTGCGCGGTCGTGCAACGCTGTACCCAAATAAAATTGATGTCCTTTTTTTCCCACAAATAGAGCTTTCTTTTTATGGTATTTGATCACCTGTGCGTTTTTTTTTTTTTTTGTGCTATAAACAAAAAAAGAGCGACAATTATGAAAAAAAAACAATATTTTTCACTTTCTGCTATATAACATTCCCAATAAAAAAAATAAATAAAAATCACAATTTTTCATCCTTTTAGGCCAATTTGTTTTCTGCTACATATTTTTGGTTAAAAAAAAATCGCAATAAGCGTATTTTGATTGGTTTGCACAAAAGTTATCGCGTCTACAAACTAGGGGAAAGATTTATGTAATTTGTATTACTTTTTTTTGTTTTTTTACTAGTAATGGCGGCGATCTGCGATTTTTAGCAGACTGGAACATTGTGGCGGACAGATCGGACCCCTAACTGACATTTTTGACACTTTTGGGGGGACCAGTGACATTACTACAGTAATCAGAGCTAAAAATATGCACTCTTGCTGTAATAATGACACTGGCAGGGAAGGAATTTACCTAGTGGGTGATCAAAGAGTTAAATGTGAGCCTAGGGGAGTGTTTACTAACTGTATGGGGGCGTGGCTTGTGAAATGATCATAGAGACCTGTGATCCTATATAGAAGGATCACAGGCGCTCTGTGATCATTCCAGGGAGAAGAACAGTCAGCTGTGTTTACAACAGCCGACCGTCCTTCTCTCTCAGCAAGGAGCGATCGCGGGTGGCAGGCGGCAATTGCGGCCGCTGCCCCTGTGCATCGGCATCCCCGCTGCCTAGTGGGGGGCGTGCTCGCCTCCCCAGCAACAAGCACGCAACCGACATAGGGCTACGACGGTTCGCGCAGGAGAGGCTGCCTGCCGCAGTAAATGTGCCCTTTTAGCCAGTTCCGTATCCAAGAGCAAACTTTGTGGTCGAGGCCTGCAGACCTTATTTTATAAATTGAGCGCTTGTGGGGAACTGTATCAAACGCCTTAGCGAAACCCAGGTACACCACATCCACTGGTCTCCCCCTATCTAGCTCACAGCTCACCTCCTCGTAGAATGTTAAGAGATTGGTTTGACAAGAACGCCCATTTGTAAACCAGTACTGATTACTGCTGATGATGTTGTTGTCTTAAGCAAACTCTACGATCTAGTCCCTTATCATCCCCTCCAGAAGTTTACATACTACTGATGTCAGACTGACAGGCCTATAATTTCCCAGGACATGCCTCTGCCCCTTTTTTAATATCGGTATCACGTTAGCTTTCCTCCAATCCCCTGGTACATCTCCTGTCCTAATACTGTCAGCAAAGATATAGTTTTACTAAGTTCTTTGAGTACTCTCGGATGTACGCCATCCGGGCCTGGTGATTTATTTGTGTTAATTTTATCCAGCCTTTCCCTGATTTCACCCTCTGTTAGCCATAGCGGCAAGTCCTGTGAATTACTACTAACCATATAGTCATGGCCAGTGTGCCCCTCCTTTTCCTGTGTAAAGACTGAGGAGAAAAAAGCATTCAGCACAGTTGCCTTTTCAGTGTCCTCTGTAACCATCCCCCCATCATCGCTAATTATGTGTGCAATATGCTCTGCCCTCGTTTTTTTGCTTTTGATATATTTAACCACTTTACCACCGGAGGATTTTGCTGTCTTCCGTCCAGGCCACTTTTTGCGATTCGGCGCTGTGCGACTTCAACTGACAATTGCGTGGTCGTGCGACGCCGTACCCAAACGAAATTTACGTCCTTTTTTTCCCACAAACAGAGCTTTCTTTTGGTGGTATTTGATCACCTGTGCGATTTTTACTTTTTGCGCTATAAACAAAAAAAGAGTGTTTATTTTGAAAAAATAACAATATTTTTAACATGTTTTTATATGAAATTCCCCCCAAAAAAGATGTAAAAACGAATTTTTTGAAAAAATTTTTGGCCAATTTGTTTTCTGCTACCTATGTTTGGTAAAAAAAAATCGCAATAAGCGTATTTTGATTGGTTTGCACAAAAGTTATTGCGTTTACTAACAAAGGGAAAGATTTCTGTCATTTTTGGTGTTTTTTTTTTTTAACGCGTAATGGCGGCGATCTGCGATTTTTTTTTTTTTTGTGGGACTGCGACATTGCGGCGGACAGATCGGACCCTTGACTGACATTTTTGACACTTTTGGGGGTACCAGTGACATTACTGCAGTAATCAGTGCTATATATATGCACTGTTACTGTAAAAATGACACTGGCAGGGAAGGGGTTAATTTTATTGGAGAGGGAGGGGTTAATGTATGCCTGGTGCTTACTGACGTGTGTGGGGGGAGGTGACTGTGTGAGTCAGGGACAGATCGGATGTCCAGCTATGCTGAACACTCCGATCTGTCACTCCCTGTCACTATGGAGATCCGTCCGCTTGTGTTTACACAGGCGGGCGGATCTCCACACTAGATCCCCGGCGATCGGGGCAGAGCAGCGGCGATCGCCGCTGCTCCTCCCCTGGCCCGACTCCCGCTGTGAATGAAAACAGCGGGAGCGAGCCTCCGGCGGCGCGCAAGCGCCGCCCAGAAGGGGAGTGTCTGACGACGTTAATACTACGTCGTCAGACGATAACGAGCCACTCTGCCGCAGTAGTATTACTGTGAGCGGACGTAAAGTGGTTAAAGAATTTCTTAGGGTTCTTTTTACTATCCTTCGCTGTTTGTCTCTCGAAGTTGAGCCATTTTGATTTCATATTTACATTTCTTATTTGCCTCCTTGTATTGCCGAAAAGCCGATACTGTGCCCTCTGATTTATATTTTTTAAAGGACATTTTTTTTCCTCCCCTAATACGTTTTTTAACATTACAGTTTAGCCAGCCAGGTTTTGCTTTGTCTCTTCTAAATGTATTTCCCATAGGAATGCACTGCGAGATGCATTTGTTTAATATGTTCCTAAAGCATTCCCATTTTTCCTCTGTGGTCAGTGATCCCAGGGTTTGGTCCCAGTTTACCCTTTCCATCATTGAGCACAATTTGGGAATTGTTTTACACCCTCTCCAGCAAACTATGCAATGAAAAACAGGGATTTTTAATTCACACTGTATAGCAGAGTGCAGAGAGTCCATCCAGAATTTGTAGTGTTAGTATGTGGCCACACCCCTTTAGCACCTGATAGTTTAAATACATGTACAAGCTATTGGGATTTGAGCACAAGTATATCTTTTCTCTGTTGTAATGCAAGTCAGTGACCAGACCTGGACCTAGTAGCTCTCCCCACCTTGTGTCTCTAAGCCCCATGTTGCATTGTTTCCACTATAGCATTTGCAGTGGCAAAGCAGAGTTGGATTGGCCATAAGAGGGATTACTTTGACGCAGATGGCCAGCTTAAGCATGTATTGCAATATGTGTGAACTAAATATCCCTGTTTTTCATTGCAAGGGGAAAGGGTGTATAGCAGTGTGCAGAGGGTTCATCCAGAATTTGTATTGGGAGGAATCGTGCCCCATCATTGGTGTCATTGGGCCCAATTGTTGGTGTCATTGGAGGGAACTGTGGCCCTTCGTGGTGTCGGTGGGAGGAGTTGTGCCCCATCCTTAGTGTAAGTGGGAGGAATTGTGCCCCATCTTTGATATCATTTTGCCCAATTGTTGGTGTCATTGGAGGGAACTGTGGCCCTTCGTGGTGTCGGTGGGAGGAGTTGTGCCCCATCCTTAGTGTAAGTGGGAGGAATTGTGCCCCATATTTGATGTCACTTTGCCCAATTGTTGGTGTAATTGGGAAGAATTGTGCCCCATCATTGGTGTAATTTTGCTCAATTAGAGGTGTAGTTGGGAGGAATTATGCCCCTTCACTGGTCTCAGTGGGGAAGAATTATGCCCCATTGTTGGTATCAGTGAATGGAATAGTGCCTGGAGGGGTGAATAAATGCAAGCAAAGGGCCGCCTCTGGCCCCTCAGGTTCCAGTTTGGAGACTACTGGTTTAGGAGATGTATTTTTAAGATTTACTGAAGAAACTTTAAAAGGATAGGGATTAGGGCATGTGATACTTCAAAATGATTGTCCTCTAACTGTTATGTGCTAATCTTCTTCTCCATAACTATTTCCGACTGTTGGACAGTAATGCCTCACAGCTGAAGACCACGAGGCAAGTCTCTTTGGCAACTGGTTACCTTTTGCTTATGCACAACAGCTGGTATCTAGTGCAATCTCCAGAACGCTACACAGTCACAGGGATAAATTTAGGGTCTTTACTCACAAGTCCCCAGGTCATCTGCCACCTTCCAGTTTCCTCTGGACATGGACCTTCTCCAGACCAAGATCCCTTTTGGTGGGGCCCTACATACAGCTTCTAGCACAGTCCATTCAGGCCCTTAGCCCTGTACCCGCTGAGACCTCTAGAAGCACTACACAGTCCATGGGCTGCCTAAGAGCAACAGCCCCACAGGGTCTGGAACCCTCCTAGGGAGAAGAAACCCAGCTCTCCAGTGCCTAAGACTATGTATCACCCTTCCAGCCCCCTTCTGGACACTCCTCTCCAGGGACTGGCTGGTGCATGATAAATATTCAGGCTTGTTATTTCAATCTCCCACCCTAAGCTCTGAAAGCTTCATCCAGAGGCAGAGGGAAGCAATCAAGCTCCCAACCTGTAAAACCCTGAACAGGCCAGAACAAGCAATTGCTGTTCCCTTGCTTACAAAAGGAGACAAAAACTAGGTTTAATAAGCATCCTACGCTAGAATGGTGCTACAGCTCATTGGCAAAATATCTGCTTAAAGCCAATCTGTGCCTATTGGAGGTTCCAAAATTGCAAGCCCTTTATATATCTGATATTCTCTTTATAGATAACTAAGGAGGCTTTTGAAGCCGCTGTCAACAAAGTACCTGAAAGTGCGTTTTTCAGGTTCCCACTAGCTTTAGTTCATGGAGTACCGCTGATGAAACCGATTGTGGACCAATGGGAACGGGTGGAAAAATTTCAAGCCAGACCAGACGATATCCTTATAGCGACTTATCCAAAGGCAGGTAAGAGAGGCTTTGGTCTATCCTGGTTTTTAACCCAACTAATTTCCCTAACCCATCGTTATCACAATATTTCCAAATAGAGACATCCATTTCTGAATAAAAGATTTGGTGTTTAAGAGCAAAGTTTTAGGATAATGTTTCTTTCACATGGCTGAATTAAAGTGAGGGAGGTACAAGGGGTTTGTCGGGTCAAACTAAGAACATGATGTAGGCCAAGGTGAGGGCAGACCAAGAAGGTTCTCTTGTGAGGAGATCCGCAAATTGTGCACTGCTGGTGGGTCCCAAGGACATGTTTATAAAACTTTGGTTGGCTTTAGGTCTACAATCCTGTTTTCCCTTTTTAAATTGCTATTTTCTGAGGTCTCTCTAGGCACTACATGGATACAAGAGATTGTGGACTCCATAATGAACAATGGGGAGCTAGAGAAGAACATGCGTGCTCCCACCCATGTACGCTCTCCATTTCTGGAGCTGTTCCCCCCGCCTCCCTTTCCTTGCGGTAAGATTGGGTTCACACAGCTCGGTTCATGAAACACTGGCCTTGATGTTGATGATGATGACGATTTTACTCTTTCCTTTAGGCGTTGATGCTTTGAATAATACTCCATCTCCCCGACTGGTAAAAACCCACCTGCCGTATCAGCTGGTGCCAATATCTTTTTGGGAGCAAAAGTGCAAGGTAGGAATTAGGTGGTGATAATTGGTTACACCTAACATGGGCGTCCGCAGAACTTTTTTCAGGGGGGGGGCATCATTTTAAGGTCACCGTGCTCCGCCCCTTTTTGCCCCCCATAGATCTCCCTTTAGAGCAGGCCAGGGTCCCCATAGATCCCTCTTTAGTCTTACCTTTTCACCTATATTCCCGTGCTATCAGGTTTTCCTGCACCACCAGGTACTCCAGGCACTCCCTGCAAAGAATATATAATGTGATCCCCTTTAGAGCAGGCAAGGATCCCCATAGATCCCCTTTAGGGCAGGCCAGGGTCCCCATAGATCCCCCTTTAGAGCAGGCCAGGCCAGGGTCCCCAATAGATCCCCCTTTAGATCAGGGTCCCCATAGTTTCCCCTCTTAGAGCAGGCCAGGAAATTTCCAGGGGGGCGGCACTTGCCCCCCCTTGCCCCTCCTTGCGGACGCCCATGACACCTAAAAGAAAAGTGTGAAGCATAAACATAGCATGGTCCTTGGGATTGCTAAAGCTGGCCATACACTGGTAGATTTTCTTTTACTGAATTTGTATTAAGGTTTTCCAGTATAACAAGGAAAATAGAGCAGTACAGTAACAACATGTACACTTAAAATAATAGTGAAGGTTGTACAAATTTTTGCTTCCCAAGCGTTAAGTAGGAGCAATCACTGTCCGATACTGTAATTAAATATAGGAGATACAAAACTAATAGGACATCAATTTATAAAAGTAAAACTTTAAAAAGGCTTTAGGATCATATGTGCGCAAAAAGATGCCAAAAAAGGAACCGCTTCCAGACTATTGAGGTAATATAATGTAGTAAACCACTGATGTCTCTAGGTTTCCATGACACAAAAGAAAGATATGGGTGGGGGGCCTGTCAAAAAAAAATGTATTTTTTTGACCATTGGCCTACCCTATTCAACTGGATCCTACATGAGCAATGAGAGATGGAAGCATATAGAAACAAGCTGTGAAAAAAGTAGAAAAATAAAGGAAGCAGAAGGAGGGGAGAGAAGAAAAAGAAGGGCGATGGGTGCCCCAGGGTTTTTTTTTTTTTAAGCTATATCACTTGAAACCTTTACAGGTTTAGAAATCGAGAGGTCAATTGAGAGGACGGGTAAGGGGTCTATCCAGGGCTGCCAAATTCATTGGAATTTGTCATAATTCCATTAGCAAGCGCACCCTGCACTCAGTTCTTAACCTTCTCAAAGCTAAAAAAAACTGTGTTCTCCAGGACCGTGCTAGAGTTTGCTTTGTCGCCATAAAAGTGTGAATAATTCGAGTAAGTTCCCGACGGGTAGCGTCTGCGATAGGTTTATGTAAAAGTGCCCCCCACGGGTCTCTCCACAGGGTCACGTGGAGGACTGTGTCGACCAGTGTGTGCACCCTAATCCATAACCTCCAGACTTTGGGACATGTCCACCATATTGGTTTCATATCGCCCAATTCTGGGCAACCTCAGAAACAATTCGATGGATACGATGGCAAGCATTTTGCAATCCTAGCTGGGGTAAAGTACCAACGGGGCTTAACTTTTAAAAGAGTTTTCATAAGCGAGGACATTTCGAGAGGATTTGAACAGAGTCTCCCACATTTTTCTCCAGTCACCTGGCTGTGGGTTAGAACCAAACTAACCGACTGAGATGAAACCAGGGAGGAATGATTGAGTCTAGGATTGAGGACCAGATTGGAATCCCCGCACTCAAGCAGTGTGCCCATCAGATGAGAATGGATCACACCAAACAAATGGGACAGGAAAGGGAGCTGTCTCTCAATAGGTGCATATTAAGTAAAAATCATTACCTTCGTGTCCATCAAAGTACCAAGCAGCAAAAGGTAGCGCCCCTGTTTATCCGCAACAGTCAGCTCCCCCCCCAAAACACTTTGTCCTCATGTTAATGGGGACAAGGGCCTCTTCCCTATAACTGGCTGGTGGTTGTGGGGGTCAGCGGATCTGCGGATCCTGCCCCCCCTTAGGAACTTGAGTATGACTACCCATTTACAAAAAAAGCTAAAAAAGTGAGTAAAGCCACAAGACGAGTTTATGACAATTCCTTTGTGCCCCGTTGTAGATCCATCATCAATCATGATGCCCGCCACACCACTGGACCCGCAAAAATAAAATAAAAAAAACCTCTGACCCTGATGAAGGCTGCTTGCTCCACCATCTGACACTTGTTAAATAGCTCAGGGTTGTCAATCACCCACCCCGCCTTCTTGTGACGTCATTGAAAGGGGCATGCTGGGTCGGTGATGTCAGTAGGAGGCAGAGTCACCAGATGACGTCATCTGCCCCTTATTAAAGAAATGTCAGACAGCAGAGCAGGCAGACGGCCGCAGCCTTTGAGGAGACTGGAGGGTTTGTTTTTTTTTTTCTTTAATTTTTTGAGTCCCGCGGCTGTGGTGCGGTGGGCGTAGTGACTGACGATGGATCTACACCGGAGGCCTTTTGTTTGTTTTTTTTTGTCAAAAACTCACTCTTTACACTTTTTTGGTAAATGGGTAGGCGTACTATGTACCCCATACTCCTTTACATGGGAGGAGGCTGGGATCTGGAGGCTCCCTTGGTAAAAAAGTCTTCCAGACTCCGACAAGTCCGCAGACCCCCACAACCACCGGCCAGGGTTGTGGGGAAGAGGCCCTTGTCCTCATCAACATGGGGAAAGGGTGCTTAGGGGTGGGCATGGGTAGCCCCCCCTATATGTTGAGGGCATGTGACCTGCTAGGCTGCATGTTCGGGTAAGGGTCTGGTATGGATTTTGAAAGGGGGATCTGATGCTATGGGTTTTTGTTTTTGTTTTTTAATGAATTTTTCATTGCTGGCATTCTTTTGGTTACATTAAATCTCTCAGTGGAAAAGCCCACTGACAGCTGATGAGTCATCGGTTGTCAAGGATGCGGTGACCGGCTTCCCGGCCTGCTCCATAACAACCAGCTATTCTTCACACAGAATTTGAATCGGTGGATCATTTTTCCACCAAACCGAATTGGAATCCTCCTGAAAATTTGGAACTCTTCAGAAAATCAATAAACGAAACTAAATTAAACTAAACAAAATGAATGAACAAACCTAAATTAGTAACTTAATGAATCTATCCAAATGGAAATGAAACAAATGTTTCCGTTCTGCACATGTCTAGTAGATAAACAGGTACAATTTATGTAGGAGGATTATTCCTCTGTGTGTCACCTGAGGCCAGTCACTTCACTGGGTATATATAAGGGTTTACAACCACTTTAAGGCTGATTATATCAACTTTTGGTAGATGCTGGAGAGATAAATCTTCTGACTAGGTCGGGGGGGTTCCAGGTGTCAGGCTCCTAGGGGGGATTTTTTCCATATGGTGTGGGCTTGCCCCAGCATCCAGGTCTTCTGGAGGGGGGGTTTGCCGATTCATGGAGGAGAAACTGGCTCTCCCGAATGTTTTTTCTCCGAATAGGTGTCTCCTTGGAAACGTGTCGGAGGAGGACCTGCGGCAGTCTCAGAAGATGTTATCACGTGTTCTGTTCTTTTATGCCGAAAAACGAATTGCACTGCGGTGGAAGAGTCCTGATCCCCCATCTGTGGGGGCTTGGGTTTTTCTTGTTAATAATGCACTACCTCTTTACAAGCTTACCTACTTAGCTAGGGGTTGTCCCAAAAAATTTGACAAAATATGGTTGGTTTGGGTAGACTTGGTTTCGGAATCCCTGGAAGTATAATAGAGATTTTGTCCTAGGGGGGGATCTCCTGATCATCACTGTGGGTGATCCTGTGAGCCCTATTTCTATATTCTGGTCTCGCTACTGGTACTCATATTCTGCTTTGTTTATGTATGGGTCGGATGGTTGGGAGGGGGGGTGGGAAGGGTTTTCTTGTTGACTCAGTTTCAAGATGGTCTACTATGTTCGACTTGCTAATGATTGTGTGATCATTGTATACGTATTTCCTATTATTTGACTGTCTTTTGTAAACTCCTTTGTTGCCCGTGTTTTTGGGCTGTTGTTTGTCTACCTTTGCATTAATAATAAAATACCGTTAAAAAAAAAACTAGGTCGGGGGGACTTCTGCAGGCCCCCAGGTTTGCATACCTGCAGTGGACATTAATGAGGTCTTTCCAATCAACACACCTCCTCTAGTCTTGGACACTGGTGTCCTTAGCTTTTTCCATTATGTGTTATTGTTATTTCCCATAAACTCTGACTAAAACACAGTACCACCAGTCTCCAAGAAATACTGGTTTACCCAAAAAAGTTTTGACTCCAAAACATTGTTTGCTTCCCCAAAACAAGTGTAGATCTCAAGAAAGATTTGCCAAATACAAAAGTTTACACATTAATTTCATGCACATGCAAAAAGTTGATTGCAAGTTGAGTTTATTCTATTGTTTGTTTGCAGACAATTTACTTTGCTCGGAACTTAAAGGACAACGCAGTGTCGTGTTACTTCTTTGACCAGATGAATAAGTCTCAGCCTGATCCCGGGACCTGGGATGAGTTTGTGGAAAAGTACCTAAAGGGTGAAAGTATGTGTAGAGAGAATATTGATTTGTAAATCAAAGGTTGATGATGCAACCAGAATACCAATGGTGGAAGTCTTAAGTCTAGCTAGCAAATGCTTAGTCAAACCCTCATTAGCCAGGAACTATAGCCTAAATGTCAAAATATTGCTAAATGTTTCATGCTGGCATCAGTTTAACATACCCCAGTTTATACCAGAGGTGCCTAAGCAAGTGTGGCGTCACTATCCTTTCGGTGAGACCCTGAGAGTGCTAAGCAGTGGCGGCTGGTGCATATGGGGCGCAGGGGCGCCGCCCCCCCCCCTATCCATGCGCATGGAGTTCAATGGGGCTTTTTTTAACCATGTGATTAGAGCCAGACACTCTCATAGGCTAAAAAAAAGGTGGGCTAGGGGCCCAGAGCACTGCGCACTGAGCCCACCCAGTTGTGTGACAATAGCGAATGAAAATTTGCTATTGTCACACGAATCCTCCTCCTGGCCAATCAGGAAGCTGGTTCTGAGACCCATTTCCCGATTGGCTGAAAGGAGAAGCCTTGCCATTGGGCATGGAGGAGGAGGGAGGAGATGCAGAAGACAAAGGGAAGAAGCCGCCGCCATCGCTGTCGCTGATGTCCAGGCAGGTTGATTGATCCTGCCCTGTCCTGTCCTGGGGATCCTTTCCTGCTGAGGTCCGGGGGAGGGTGTAGGGTAGAGCTGCACGATTCTGGCCAAAATGAGAATCACGATTTTTTAGCTTGGAATAAAGATCACGATTCTCTCACGATTCTCTGTGTAACAAAAAAAAATTGGGATAACTTTACTGTTATGTTTTTTTTTTTTTTATTCATTAAAGTCTATTAATTGTGTTTGAAAGACTGCTGCGCAAATACAGTGTGACATAAAATATTACAACAATCGCCATTTTATTCTGTAGGGTCTCTGCTAAAAAAATATATAAAATGTTTGGGGGTTCTAAGTACTTTTCTAGCAAAAAAAAACTGATTTTAACTTGCAAGCAACAAATGTCAGAAAAAGATCCAGTCTTTAAAGCGGAGTTCCACCCAAAAGTGGAACTTCCGCTTTAGGGAGTCCTGACCCCCCGACATGCCACATTTGGCATGTCATTTTTTGGGGGGGGGAGCGGGTACCTAGTTTTGACAGGTACCCGCTCCCACTTCCGCTCGGAGCGCCGCGGCGCCCTGAGCGGAAGTTCTCCTCTCCCCCTCCCTCCCTGCAATCTTCTGGGACACGTCAGAGGTCCCAGAAGATTGCCGGCCAATCACGGCGCGCAGCGCGACTCGCGCATGCGCAGTGGGTACCCGGCTGTGAAGCCGCAAACTGTAACAGCCGGGTGCCCACAGCAGTGATGCCGGCGCCGAGGGAGAGGATCGAGGCTTCCGGCGGCCGCATCGCTGGACCGTTGGACAGGTGAGTAAATGGCTGGAACTCCGCTTTAAGAGGTTAAACTTCCTTTCTCCCTGGCAGAGGGAAGAAAAAGATACAAATGTAATCATTTTTGTTTATAGTTACTGGGAGACTTTGCTGATAGCCATTTGCTGGGAGGCTTTTTTTTTTTTTTTTCCACAGCTGTTCTCTCTGCTATGCAAAGAATCGAGCATATCTCAGGGTTAGATCGTCAGGGGGGGTGAATCGAGATCGCGATTTTCATACGATTAATCGTGCAGCTCTAGTGTAGGGGCGATTTTCATACGATTAATCGTGCAGCTCTAGTGTAGGGTGCTGTCCGTCTGGTGCCCCCCCCCCCCCCAGCCCATGGAGCACCAGCCACCACTGGTGCTAAGTAACCTAAATCCCATGAAATTATATCCCAGCAAAGTGCAGATTCAATGTACTTACCATTCATCAGAATCTCCCTAGAAGAATTATGACCTCAAAGCTGGGGTTAGGGTAAGTATATAATATTGTAACTTAACCAGGACCCCACAACTTGTTTGTGGGCTTCTGTCAGAATACCGTTTCCTCCAGTCTGAGTGTAGATATCTGATATTTTAGCCGCCCCCCCATACAAAACTAGCCAGGACTTAGCTTGTATTGATCTGGAACAACAACAAATTTTATTGGACAGACTCACCCACAATATATACGACACAGGAGGACATCCCATAGTGAATGGCGGTGTGTAACCGTGACAGGTATCTTTTTACACAATGCAAACCAATGTTTATTATTCTATTGAAAGAAATGGCTATTGTATTATACTTGTGGGTACCAACAGTAATTTTAGTGTGTATCTTTTTCTTAAAAAAAATGTATTTGATAAACAGTTGCAACATAAAAAATTGCAGCTTCCACCATTTTATTCTACAGGGCCTCGGCTCTGAGTAAATGTATAATTGATAATAATAATATTATTGTTTATTATTATTATTACTATTATACAGGGTTTATTTTTTATTTTTTTTATAGCGCCAACAGTTTGTAAAGCTCTTTACAACATGAGGGCAGACAGTACAGTTACAATACAATTCAATACAGGAGGATTCAGAGGGCCCTGCTCAATACAGCTTAACTTCTAAGAGGTTTGGTTGTTTAAAGTAAAAAATGCAGATATTTTAGTGTGCAAAAAATAAAAAAAAATTCACCCTGGCAGACAAGTGGCCACACAAGGCTTATATACGTGTGTGTATATATGTATGTGTGTATGTATGTATGTATGTATGTATGTATGTATGTATATATATATATATATATATATAGTTCCTCCTGTTTTGAACTGTATTGTAACTGTATTGTCTTCCTTCACATTGTAAAGCGCTGCGCAAACTGTTGGCGCTATATAAATCCTGTATAATAATAATAATAATAATAATATATACATACACACACACACACAATATATATATATATATATATATATATATGTATGTATGTATGTATGTATGTGTGTGTGTGTGTATGTATATATGATATATGTGTATATATATATATATATATATATATATATATATATATATATATATATATATAAAAACTGCATTGTTGTCTAGTCAGTTTGCATTCAGTTCATTCTTCATTAATTATTGCAAAAAAGTTTTTTTTCTCTGCCACAAAATGTGTTTCAGAGGAAGTGTGTCAATGAAAGACTGGCAATGTATCATTTATTTATAAAGCCTTAAAATATTCACTTGACATAAATGGGAACAATGGGATATAACCGAAAAAGAACTGCCTGCACGCCAGAAAGCTCTTTTCAGCAAATAAAGTGCACTAAGAGGTCTCTGTACCAGAAAAAGTGGCAGAGTTTTGACTATGGCTCACATTCCTTTCTTTCATAGTGTCCTGGGGAAACTGGTTTGATCATGTGATCGGCTGGTGGAATGCGAAAGAGAAGCACAACATCCTCTATATATTTTATGAAGATATGAAGGAGGTGAGCTTGGGGAAAGAGATTTGATATAAGTCTTTTTTTATTTACACATATTTGTAAAAATAACCTTATGTCAATGTGGTCCAGTAATGTATTACGTGGGACTGTTCCATTTACATGTATCCTCATGGTTATCCTCATGGTTACGGGAAATAGGAGTCAATATGCTTGGCGTTGGTGGTGGAGAGTTCTCTCTTGATTATTTTTGGCTTGCTGGGGACCTACATTGACCGCGTTCCATCTGAGACCTATCTTCCATCCTATACAGGCTCTTGGTTTTCCCCTTATGGGATGTATTTCTATTCTAATGACCCTTATTAATTGGTTTTATAGAAATTTTCTCTATGTGTCTTGTCCTTGTGAACATGTGCGTGATCGCCCATGTCTTTTTATTTGAAATTTTAATAAAATGTAACTTGGTTTTTTATAAATTGGTTTTGGCGTGATCCTTCTACTCCCACTGGCCCGCAAAGCCCCACCTTTTTCTATCTTGATTATGCTCATGATAGTTGTCCTTAAGGCTTCTTACTTTTATGAACAGGACCCCAAACGAGAGATGCGAAAGGTGATCAAATTTCTAGGGAAGAACCTCTCAGAAGAAGTGTTGGATAAGATCTTCCACCACACAAGGTTCGAAGCCATGAAGGAAAACCCAATGGCAAATTATTCCACTATTCCAAGTATTGTGTTTGACCAGACCATCTCTCCTTTCATGAGAAAAGGTAGGCAATAAGTTTATCCGCACTGAAAATCACTTGTGTAAAATAATTACGGTTGGAAAGTGCGATGGAACCAAATGACAGGGCATAGGGAGGAATCTAGAGAGAGAAATTGGTTCCAGAGCCGGAGAGTTTCAGCAGACGGGGCATTGTAGCTTGTTTTTTGTAGACAGGAGGCTCACATCAAGTCATAAAGGGGGACAGATCGTCAAGGACCACTTTATGGTCCTTAAAGATTTGGCCTGTGCTCTATGATGTTCCCAGGTCTTGGCACTTGGGTCTGTCCCACTGGCAAGGTAAAGAATTGCAGGCAGAAGGGTAGTCTTGAGACTTGTGAAAAAAAAAATAGGTCAGGGAAGACAGTGTGCTACCATGATATACAAAGATCAGAGCCTGTCATGTACCTGGTAGGAGACTGAGATGACAAGGTACGCCAAGGCCCCAACCAAGGGGGGAACAGATGATGCCGAAGGACAGGAGGAACCCGAGTACCAGCAGGAGATTAAAGGAGCACTGTGCATGTGCTGCGGGTTCAGTAAATGAGTCTTGTTGGAGCTCCCAGCAGACTTCAGATAGGAATGTACTGTAGTAACTGGAGCCAGCAAGATTGACAGTCAGAGCAGACACTCAGAAGCAATATGTAACCAAGTCAGAGACAGGAGCATGGCTACAGAGGCAGCTGAGGCCAGTAGCGGGCGAGCAATAAGGAACAGAAGCGCGGTCAGGAGTAGAAACTAAGTCAAGAACAGGCATGTATAAGTACAAGTGGAATCCAGGGTCAGGTCTATAACAAGCCAGATCATAAATGAAGATCAAATACAGGATACACGCATGACACAGGAAGAAGCTGAAGACCAGTCAGCAATGATGGTGGGCAAGAGCATCCTTTAAAAAGGCTGTCTGGTGCCAAAAGCGATTGTGGACACGTTCCTGCACACCTGGTCACCAGTCTATGGGTGATACCATGTGCCAGTTGTCTTACTGGAATTCCCTGACAGGGCCAGTGGTAGACAGATTAACACAGGTACCACACACAAATGCAAGGTAGAAGGCAGAAAATACTGGATGTCTGATGCTCAAGTTTAGCTATCAAACCCAGAACATAAAAAGGGGGGGGGGGAAAGATCAAGTAGGCTAGGGTCAAACAAAGAAGTGAGGTTTGCACAGATCCTGGGGATCAATAGCAAACAAGTCAAGTAGTCATGTAATGACTGGCATTAGGAGCTGATAAATACCATTGGATAGCTGGTACTAGTATTGAGAGTATGGGGTTCCAGACTGGAGTCAAGAAATGGGCAATTTGGGACTTTATATGAGAACTGGCGAGCACTGCACAGTGTCTCCATCCCTGTGAATAGTCAATTGAAAAGCAAGATGGGATAAATGAGGGTGTGTGAAAAACAGCCGGTCCCTGGTTTGAAATACTTACCCACCAGTCTGCTAACAAACCAAAATAAACCTGTCTAACAAATAAGTTAAAAGCAGGAGTTTAGTTAACACATATTTGCAAATGCATGCGGAAGCTGCAAGGCCAGCGACAAGGCATCCTGCGTACTTGCAGAACCTAACACTAAATAACACTGCTCAACCTGAGTGTATAAGTGTCTTCACAAAGGGAAGTACATGCTTGCTAATAGATGGATTGGAAACAGATGGGATTGGAGACCGCCCAATCCTCCCCCACCTGCTCCAATCCACGACTGGCAACGAAAAACGCATGGCTGCACACTAAATGTGATCAGCTGGGAGACACACACCCCCATCCCTTTAGTAAAGATGCCATAGGCAAATTGGGACTTTGAGTGAGACACCCGCCTGTAAAGCAAGCGTCTCCATCCCTAGTAAGATACAAGGAATGGGCAATTTGGGACTTTATATGAGAACTGGCAAGCACTGCACAGTGTCTCCATCCCTGTGACTGGAGTCTGGAAGAGAGTTGGGACTTACATGCAACAACAAAAAAACAGAATCGCCAAAAGATATAGACTCAGCCGTCAGAGATTCAAATCTGGGTATGTTATCCATCAGCTTAGTAATTAGCCCTACTCACTCCCTAGGCTGACAAAAGAAGGGCTAGAGAACTGATGCCTCCAAGATTCCATAGGAGGACCCTGTTGTCATTGCAGTTATATTTTTCTGCAAGGATCTCCAACTCTTTTGCTGGCTAACCTTATTGTCTTTGCATTTTTAATTTAGGTGAAGTCGCAGACTGGATGAATTACTTTACGGAATCCCAGAGTAAAATGTTTGACGCGGAATATGACGAGCGAATGAAAGGAACCGACCTGAAATTCCGTACCACCATCTGAAGATGCGCTATTGGAGTCCAGAGTTCATACAGAAAATGATGCTTACATAAACACAATACAGCAACAAGGCCTGACCTAGAAACATGCATTGGTTTGGATACACACAATATCCAATCAGACATTTGATCTCAAAGAATGATGTCCTCCACTTGGAAACCAAGCTAGATGAATGTACCAAAGGTTGAATCATTTTGCTGCAGATTACATTTTCAGGTTAAAGCACCAGGACTTTTTTCTGGTTCTAATCTATTTGCTTGTTACATATCAGAACCATCCATTTTCAGACTGGAAAAAACAAGTCTTGAACTGAGCCAGGGTTCAATGGAAAGCTGTATTTCGCCAAAATCAGATTTTCTTTTTGAATTGGTCCAAAGAACCATTCACTTCCTTGATGCCATAAATCAGTGCCCTTCTTTAGAAGTATACCACTTCTTTGTTAGGCCACTAACATTACAAGAAATGGGGATCCCCACCATTGGAAATTAAAAGATGGTACCTTATGGGATCTGACGAGTTCTAATAAATCCACAGTAGCTAGATTACTGCTCAATTCCTCTATGCATCCGACCTTAAAACATCTGTTCACCCACATTGATATTTCAGTTTCTGTTTCTTAAATCTCCTGGGATTCTGGTGGTGAGATCTCTGAGCCTGAGTTCCTGGGTGTGCACACCCATTATTACCAGATGAAGCCACTGTTTCCCATGGATTAGTAATGTAGCTTATATTACGAAACAGGCAATGGCAAGGAAAGGACCACCTCAAAGTCCAGAATCATAGCCAAGAGCTATGGTGATCCCATCCAAGGTATCCAAGATTTCAAGGGGTGATCCAGCATATGAACATCATTTTTGAGTGGACTGAACCTTTAAAAATATTAAACTTGTCTTACATCATTAGCAAAATATTCCATCAGCGCAAGAAAAGTGTCAAACATCTGCTTACGCCTGACTGTAATTTCATAGTTTTGTGTTTTTGGTGTGTTTTAAATGCACAATGAAAATGAGATCTACAGCGCTTTCTTTCTTACATTATATTTTTTCCTTTGGTGCTATTTAAAAAGTCCCACAAGCAAGAATATGGAAATCCACAACCACTCCTCCCGTATCCCTCTGGGTAGATATAATTAAAAACACTACACGAATGGAGGAAACGCAGATTAAAGAAATTAATACCAGGGAAAAATGTTCCACTCTATGGTACATTTGGATGCACCAGAGGCGTAACTAGAACCTTCAGAGCCCAGATGTAAGAAACCATAAAGGGCCCCCCTGCCCCCCCCCTCCATCTGAGCCCCAGGCTTCCAGTTCTGGGAGGGCATCCATTGACATCCTTCCAGAACCGTTCCTACTGTGTACCCCCTAAGGCTCGTATCCTGCGCACTCTGTGACTGCTGTGTCCTTCCAACGGTAGGGCAGTAAAGGGCCAATCACCATGGCTCTTTACCATGTGATCAGCTGATCACATGTAAACAGACTTGCCAGTTATCAGCAGTCCTTTCCTCCCACGCTGTGACTGTGTGAGGAAAGGAGAGCTGTTAACCAGCAAGAACGTCAGTACATTGTTTACAAAGATAAAAAAGGGCAACTGATCATCAGTGCCCTGGTCATTAGTGCTCATTAATGCTGCCTATCAGTGCCACCTAGCATTGCCCATCAGTGCAGCCTGTCACTGCCGTCTATCAGTGCTCATCAATGCCGTCTATCAGTGCCATCTATCACAGGTCGTGGTATTAGGGCCAATCTCAGTGGCCCTGTACCATGTGATCAGCTGATCCCATGTAAACAGACCTGCCAGTTATCGGCAGTCCTTTCCTCCCACATTGTGTCTGTGTGAGGAAAGGAGAGCCGTTAACCTGCAAGACTGTCAGTACATTGTTTGCACTGATCATCCGTGCCCTTGTCATTAGTGCTCATCAATACCACCTATCATTGCCCATCAGTGCTCATCAATGCCACCTATTAGTGCCCATCAGTGCTCTTAATTGCTGCCTATCAGTGCCCATCAATGCCGCCTCTCAGTGCCTCCTCTCTCATCAGGACTGTGAGCTGAGATCTCATACAGCCCAGAGCCTGCATGGACAGTCCCCCCCTCCCCCCTTCCTCACATGGATGGGAGATGAGTGAGCCGATCTGCTCCTTCTCCTCCCACCCCTCTCCTCTTGTGTGCACCGCAGAAAGTGCAAAGCCCAGCAGCTAAATTATAAAATTCAGCTGCTTAGCTTCACATTTCCCACAATGCACACAGAAAGAGAGGGGCAGGAGAAGAAAGAGCAGATTGGCTCTCTCCTCTCCCATCCATGCAAGGGAGGATGGAGAGGGGAACTGTCAGTGCAGGCTCTGGGCTATATGAGAGAGACACTCTCATCTCAGAGCCCATGCGGCAGCAAATCCGCTGGTGGCGGAACCAACAGTGGCGGAACACCAGAGCCTGGTCTCAAGTGCAACCTTTGTGACCCTGGTAGTTCCACCACTAGGATGCATTACTCCTCTTCCGAGACGCTGCGGAATAGACTCAACCAACAGGCCTCTATGGGGATGCGAGCGAGGAAGATGGAGAATGAGAGATGTTGTCTTATCCCTCTCTCGCCCTCATTGGTTCTAGGGTCTCCGCAAAATTCTGCTCTTTTGATTCTTTAAGTCATTTTACAACCTTAAACAAGAAGACTCATGTCTACTATTCTTCTTCCTCTCTTCTTCTTTTTCTTTTCCCTCTTTTCTCCCTTTTTTCTTTACTTTCCTAATGAGCATTATTATTTAATGTTCAAAATTACTTGACCCCACCCTGATCTTCCACTCTTGTGAATGTCCTGGTGGGTATGGAAGTCGCCTACACCTTAGATCTTTTTCCTGAGTGGCTACCTGAAGACATCTCCATATTTGTAGATGATATTGATCAATGTATTTGTATTGGGATGTTGATATTTGATTGATTAACATATTTGTGTGGTTGTTCTCAAGTTGTACTCATATTTTTAATGTGGATTTCTTTTTTCTATCACTTTTGAAATCTTTGATAATAATAAAAATATATTCAACCTAAAAGACCCACAAGCATCACTGGCATGGGCCAATCACCAGGTACCAGATCTGTTACAAAGAGTGAGTCACGTGTTCCTCCATATCTAGAAGTACTGGGAATTTTCTAAGCTGTATGAGTGACAGGAGTTAGGAAACATTAAAGAAAAACAAGAAATACTCACTTACACCCCAGCTTCCTATAGGATGACATGACTGGATCTTCTCATGGGATCCTGGGAAAGGTTAGGCTTCCAAATTCTGAGCATGTACTCCTGTGCAGTGCTGGAGCAACTTCTAAGTAAATATAAACTGATAAAAACCTTTTCTCATCAGCAGTATATAGCAGTCTTGTGACTTCAATCAGTTCCTAGTGAAGCTTGTAGGAGGAGTTTTCATACTGCACTGAGCATTCCTATGAGGCTGCAGGGCTCCTGACCCTCTGTCTGGACAGTGCTGATTGGCCCTGTGCTGATCACATGCAGTCTCCCAAGAAAAAAAAAAACCTCTCTAGCAAATATACACCAAACTGAGCATGTGCAGCCTGACTCCAAAGGTTCTGTCTTATCCGGACATGTTTTGGAGACATTGGAAGAAGGGGAGGATCAGGGAAAACAGCCTTTTTACACATTGCAGAGGATTAACCCCTTAGGTTCCACAGTGAGTATGACACGCATTCTTTACTGCATATACAGACTGATTTTACTGTTGTGGGTTTAGTAACACTTTAATGTTGGTAATGTCTACATCAGGGGTCTTCAAATTATGGCCCTCCAGTTGTTCAGGAACTACACTTCCCATTATGCCTAGTCATGTCTGTGAGTATCAGAGTTTTACAATGCCTCATGGGATGTGTAGTTCCGCAACAGCTGGAGGGGCATAGTTTGAGGATCCCTGGTCTACATCTTGTACCTCAATATATACCATTTCTGTGTTTGAATATTTATGTAGCACCCTCCTAGGGAGGTGCTAATGAGAGAGTATAGTTTGTGCTCTGTCTGCTTACCAGAGGAGCAGCAGGGAAATCTATATTGTTCTCTGCCTACCGGAGAGCAGGATCTGTTAGTGAGGTCATGCTAGGGAGGCATGTTGGACAGTGGAAGGGAACCAGACAAATGGGTGCATAGGCTTTTGATACAGTCCTGATGATTGTCAGAGGGCAGGTCGTCTCTGTGCATGCCGGGATACTGTATAAAAGCCAGGAGGAGAGAGAGAGAGAGAGAGAGACTATCCAAAGTTAAAACAATAAGGGCAGAGAATTGAATAGATGGAAAGATAAAAAAATGACTAAAGGTCCACTTTAAGCAGAACTTTACCCATAACAACTAGCTAAAAATGAATGTTGTTTAGCAAGGAACTTACATTCCACATGAATAATTATGTTACCCACAATATTGTGCTGTAAATTATCTCCAGCATTGCTCATGTTTCAGTACCACCTATCAGTGCCACCTATAAGTGCAACCTATTATTGCCCTTCAGTGCCACCTATCAGTGCCCTTCAGTGCCGTTCATCAATGCTCATTTGTTCCCCCCATCAGTGTCATCCATCAGTGCCACCTATCAATGCCCACCAGTGCTGCCAATCAGTGAAGCCTATCTGTGTCACCTACCAGTGCCCATCAGTACCACCTTTCAGTGACACCTATTAGTGCAACCTATTATTGCCCTTCAGTGTCACCTATCAGTGCCATTCAGTGCCGCTCATCAATGCCCATTGGTTCCACCCATCAGTGCCACCTATCAATGCCACTTATCAGTGACAACTATCAATGCCACCTATCAGTGCCCACAAGTGCCACCTTATCAGTGCCATCCATCAGTGCCACCTATCAATGCCATTTATCAGTGCCAGCTATCAATGCCACCTATCAGTGCCCACAAGTGGCACCTTATCAGTGCCTATCAGTGGCCATCAGTGCAGCCTCATCAGCGCACATTGATGAAAAAGAAAAATTACCTGTTTGCAAAATTGTATAACAAACTATGAAAACTGTTTTTTTTTTTTTGTTTTTTTTTTAGAATTTTCGGTCTTTTTTTGTTTGTTTAGCAAAAAAAAAAAAAACCTCAGATTAAATACCACCAAAAGAAAGCTCTGTTTGTGTGGAAAAAAAAATGATAAAAATATAATTTGGGTACAGTGTTGCATGACCGCGCAATTGTCATTCAAAGTGTGAAGGCGCTGAAAGCTGAAAATCGGCCTGGGCAGGAAGGGGGTGAAAGTGCCCGGTAGGCAAGTGGTCAAGGCTGTCAGCAGATTGGCCCCTACAAACTCAGCAGTGCCTAGAAATGGAGAGCAACTGAGCATGTGCAGAGTAGGCTGAGACAGTGTATTACTGGATATTAAACAGTATAGACACTTATTTTTTATTGTGTTACATATCTATACGGACTATACCTGCAAAATGGGCCAACCTGAAGTGATCTAGCAGGACTTCATTTTCTGACCTAAAGCGGAGTTCCACCCACATTTTCAACTTAACAGACTTGAGTAGTCATATGCTTTTTAATAATGAATTGGGCAATATTTTTTTATTTTTTTGGGGTCACTTACCTTATTTCAGAGGATTCTTTGTCCTACTTCCTTCTTCTGAGGCCGCAGCCGCGGACGTCACTTCTGGTTTTCCCATTGCGTCTTGGGAGATGTGAGTCATCAATCCCAGGAGGCAATGGGCATGGCCAGCCGCTCCTCTGATTGCCGATCGCAATTTACAGCGAATGCGCGAGATTGCAATCGGCATTCTGGGTAGCCAGAAACCAGGAAGAGGGGGGGCACAGCGGCTTCAGACACCCACATTGGAGATGGCCGCGGCGCTCTGCAATCAATTTTAAAGTTAAGAAATGATCTGCATTCAAATACTGTACTGTAATCTGTGAATAGTGTTAATGTAATTGGCGATATGTTAGGATTAAAGGGGTATTTATATCTTAAAAAAAGTATTTTCGGCCGGAAATCCGCTTTAGGTTCCACTTTTTTTAGTATATCTTTTCCTTTCCAATACACTTGGTAATGCAGCTTCGCCACCTAGTGGGCAAATGTTAGAATTGTTGCTGGAATTCCTGTTACATCCTCCTACCTTTCTGTCCCACATACAGTCAGCAACGATCAAGCAGACATCACTGAGTGTCTGGTCATTGGCTTATACCAACTATTTGTAGTGCTCCCCCTGTAGGAGCCGCTGGATAGTATGGGTCCTCTGTTCTTTGCCTTGACCTTCTCAAGAACCTCGGCCCCTATGACACACCATGTTGAGAGTACAAACATAACATATCACAGGAAATCACTGAAAGTAATACTTAGTACCCAATAGTAGTACTATGTCAAAGAAAACAGGCAACACACCAGGGAGTAAAGGCAAACTTAACCCCCAGAGGTTTTACCCCCTTCATGACCAGGCCATTTTTTGCTGTGCAACACTGCGCTACTTTAAGTAAGAATTGCGTGGTCATGCAACACTGTACCCAAAGAAATTGATATTTTTTTTATACGCCGTTGTCCGTGGGACTTTTCTTCCCTTTCCCCCTTTCTCTCTGCTCTTTTTTTTTTTCTGCCTCTATTTTTCCGCTCCTCCCTTTTATTTCTGCTTATTTTATGCGATTATCTGCCCCCCCGGCGCTGCCTTGGTTTGGATGGTTACGATGCATGCAATTTATTTTTTTCCTTTGCCTCTGTTTATAAAGCAAGCTCTTAGCCTAATATTAGACGGTTCCTGTCTGTGTGCCCCCAGCCCTGCGGTCAGACGTTTCTGCAATGTTATTTCCTATGCTATGGCATGAACCCAGAATTGTCCCGACTATTTATTTTCTTTTTTCCTTTGTTTTTTTCCTTTTTACAGTTCTAAATATTGAGAGGCGTTGAATCTTGATTATGTATGTCCTTCCGGTTTGTGCATAAATAATTTTACATTGTAGCTATCTAATTGTTGGCTCTGTTTGCCTGATTGAACATTAATAAAACATTTTGTAAAATACATTTTTATCATTTTTTTTACACAAATAAAGCTTTCTTTTGGTGGTATTTGATCACCTGTGCGATTTTTATTTTTTGCCCTATAAACAAAAAAAGAGTGACAATTTTGAAAAAATTACAATATTTTTCACATTCTTTTATATGAAATTCTCAAAAAAAAATTAAAAATCGACATTTTTTAACATTTTAGGCCAATTTGTTTTCTGCTACATATTTTTGGTAAAAAAAAAATTGCAATAAGCGTATTTTAAATGGTTTGTGCAAAAGTTATTGCGTTTATTACCTACGGGAAAAATTTATGCAATTTTTATTGGGTTTTTTTTTTTTTTACTAGTAATAGTGGCGATCTGCGATTTTTTTTGCGGGACTGCGACATTGCGGCGGACAGATCGGACCCCTAACTGACATTTTTGACACTTTTGGGGGTACCAGTGACATTACTACAGTAATCAGTGCTAAAAATATGCACTGTTACTATAAAAATTACACTGGCAGGGAAGGGATTAACAGTATGTGTGATCAAGCGGTTAAATGTGTCCCTAGGGGCGTGATTCTAACTGTCAGGGGGCGTGGCTTGTGAAGTAATCACAGAGACATACGATCCTATATAGCAGGATCGCATAGCCTCTGTGATCACTTCAAGGAGAATGACAGACGGCTGTGATTACATCAGCCGTCTGTCCTTCTCTCACAGCTGCGGGAGATCGCGAGTGTCCGGCGGCCATCGGAGCCACCTGTCACGCGCACTGGCTCCCCAGCTAACGAGCAGGGGCAGGAGGCTCTTGCTCGCCCCCTAGAGTCTCCTGAGCAAGCGACGTAGTATAACGTTGCTTTGCCCAGGAGCGGCTGCCTGCCCTGGGCGTTCGTTATGTGGTTAAGCCTGAAATATGAAAATAAATGCAGTCATGACACCTAAGAGCTGGTAAGCGACAACATATTTCATATTTGTTCTCGGGTTTAGATACACTTTGATCTGCAGCACAAGCGTGACAGATAAAAAGTCTGTGTTGAAGGTGCACATGTCTTGGATAATCTTTCCTTCAGAAAGGTCAGCATTGTACAACGGGGGATGCTTACCTGTTTGCTGACGATTAAACAAATTTGCTCAGGAGCTTTGATAGCACACAAGCCATAGTCCAGTTCCAAGAACACAGATAGGCCGAGGTCACATGAGAACATTCAAGCCTCCAATAGTGTTTTGAGGATGTTCTCTAAAACAACTTCACCAGATTGTTTCTCGCCGCCTTCTACACTGAGATGACGCGGTGGTCAAAGAAATATATATTTTTTTTAGAAAAATGTTGCTAATCAGAAAATGAACAAATAGTACACATGACTCCGCGGTCAAAGTAGACTTGATGCAGGCCTACACAGGATCCATCATTTGGTGTCTTATGAAGACAATACATCTCACATATATAAGAGTAAATATTCAGCGCTGAACTTACAATAATGAATACCTAAACTGGGATTGACAGCTCAACACTCAAGGACAATCACATAAAGCCTCAAAGGAAAATCATCAATAAAAATTGCAGCGCAATCATATTAAAAGTACACATAATAAACCATAAAATGGATGTGTCAGAGCAACAATATATACAGTAAGCAGATACTGTAAGTACAAGTCCACTAATATAGGAAAGCAGAGTTCCAGTCCATAGAATTCAGAGACAGATGTATGGAAAGTTCCTCAGTGAATGCATAGAACGAGGATCAGGGTGCTGATATCAATACATATGATGACAAGAGCAACTTAGCGGAAAGCTACATTAGTGACCTCTTATAATTAAGGGGCCAAGCAGGTACCTTCCCCCCTTCCCCTAAGCCCCCGGGGGGGTGTTTTTTTGTTTTTTTTTTTTTGTTTTTTTTTTTTGTTTTTTTTTCTCCCTTCCCTTCTCTTCTCTCTTTTTAAAATGGAAAATATACAAATTTTATCTATTAATGCAAAAGGTCTTAATGTGCCGGAAAAAAGGAAAATTCTGATAGATGACCTGAAAAGATCAAAGGTCGACATTGCTATGATACAGGAGACACATTTTAGAGAGGATAAATGCCCAAGGCTAGGTAATAATTCTTTCCCTACAGTTTACCACGCAACTAACTTAGAGGCAAAATCAAAAGGGGTGTCCATCCTGATATCAAGGAATCTACCTTGGAAATGTAAGCAAATATTGAATGACCCAAATGGTCGTTACTTATTTATAAAAGGGACGATACGGGAGACCGTAGTTACATTAGCTAATTTGTATGTACCAAATATAAAACAAGATGGATTCCTTGGTAGAGTGATGAACATATTAAATGAGTTTAGAGAAGGACAACTTATAATAGGAGGAGATTTGAATATTCCCCTGATCCCAGCAGAAGATACATCACGGGGAATATCTTCAATCCCCGTAAGGGTACAAAAAAAGTTCTCCAAAATATTACAAGAAGGTCAATTAATAGACGCATGGCGTCTTAAACACCCAGGAGAAAGAGATTACTCATTTTATTCCCCCCTACATCAACAATATTCCCGTTTAGATTATTTTTTAATCCCTCATAGTCAATTACATGCTATAAAAGACATAAAGATGGGGGTAGTGACTTGGTCCGACCACGCCCCAATTACAATAACTTATGAGCTACCAAATAAAAGAGAAAGGAGAGAAACAACCTGGAGACTGAACGAAAGTCTTCTACAGGACCAAGAGACTATGGCAGAGGTTGAATCAGAGATTGAATTTTTTTTCCGGACTAATATTACAGAAGATTCAGACCCAGGTATAATATGGGAAACCCATAAAGCAGTCATACGAGGGATACTAATCAAACACGGGTCTAGGATCAAAAAACAACGAAATAAACAATTAAATTATCTACTCCAATCCCTATATATAGCAGAAGCAAAACATAAGCACGCGCCGACAACAGAGGGTAAGGAGGAACTCCTAAGAATAAGAAAGGAAATTAATGAACTTTTAACCTATAAGGCTAAAGCAACAATTCAGAAAACTAAAAAGAATATCTATGAATCAGGTGATAAATGCGGAAGGCTATTGGCAAGATCACTTAGAGATCAAAAATCGTCGTCATATATACCACATATAGTAAATGACGCAGGACAGAAATTTAGTTACCCCAAACAGATAACCCAAGAATTTAAAAAATATTACGAAACATTATATAATTTAAAAACCCCGACAGTCTCACAGACGCAGATGGAGGACTTCGTACAATCCTCACAAATACCACAATTGTCAGAAGAGGAGAGTGGGATCCTAGATTCTCCAATCACAGTAGTAGAGATAATGGAAATTATAAAAAATATTAAAACAGGGAAAGCACCCGGCCCCGATGGATTTACTATACATTACTACAAAAAATTAATACCATACTTGAAAGAATTTATGAGAGACATGTTCAATACATGGGGCGCAGAGAATAGTATTCCCAAAGAAACTATACATGCACATATAACGGTGATCCCCAAAAAAGGGAAAGACCCCTCCTCCTGTAAAAGTTACAGACCAATTTCGCTACTGAACACCGATTTTAAAATTTTTACAAAGATTATAGCAGTAAGATTACAGAAATACCTAACAAAATTGATCCATCTAGATCAGGTTGGTTTTGTTCCAACCCGAGAGGCAAGGGACAACACGACTAAGTTACTGAATTTAATACACATAACACACCAGAACAAGATACCAACGATCCTGCTCAATACCGACGCAGAGAAAGCGTTCGACAGGGTTAGGTGGGAGTATATGTTCGCTGTCCTGCGCCATATAGGACTAGGAGAGAAAATGCAAAAGTGGATAAGACAGAGTTATTCAACCCCATCGGCTAGAGTGAAGGTAAATGGAGTTCTCTCTTCAGAATTCTCAATTGTAAATGGAACAAGACAGGGATGCCCCCTGTCACCACTTTTGTTTGTATTGTCATTGGAACCCTTTCTCTGCAAGATACGCAGAAATTCTGACATATCAGGGATCAAAGTGGGGAAAGCCCAATATAAAATATCAGCGTTTGCGGATGATGTCCTATTCATTACAAACCCAAAAATATCACTTCCCAATTTGCTACGTGAACTGGAGAATTATAGTATTCAATCAAACATGAAGATAAACTTCACTAAGTCCGAAACAATGGGATTAGAATTATCAGAAGCACTTCAACAACAATTATGTGTAAATTTTAAGTTGAATTGGACAAAGAAGGCCCTAAAATATCTAGGGACACGGATTACACCAAAAATATCACAATTATTTAGCGCAAATTTTAAACCCCTATTACAATCAATAAATATACTATTGCAAAAATGGAAAGGGGGAATGCAATCATGGATAGGTAGGTGTAATATAATCAAAATGAGTATCTTACCAAAATTTCTATACATGGCCCAGGCACTCCCTATCCATATCCCACTTCGTTTTTTGTCTCAGATCGAAACTAAGAATTATATCTGGAAATCAAAACGTCCAAGAATAGGAAAAAAATACCTGTTTAAATTTAAGAGAGAGGGGGGACTGGCAGTTCCGAACTTGAGAAAATATTACCAAGCTATTCAACTAGGAAGAGTGATAGACTGGTGCCGTCATGGGGAACATAAGATTTGGCCAAACTTAGAGCAGGCACAATGCGAGATTTTACTGAAAAGAGCCCCATGGTGCTATAAGAATTTACCAGCAGTAATTAAGAACCACCCAACCATAGGAAATACGTTAAAAACTTGTGTGAAAATATTCCAACAAGAAAAACTTATACGAGAAAATTCTATTTTGTATCCAGTATTAGGGAACCCCCACTTTGAAATAGGTTGTCAGGACAAGAAATTTAAGATATTAGCAGAGAAAGGAATATTCCAGATATCAGATTTTGTCTCAGAGACAGGATGGGTAACTATGGAGGAATTAACAGATGCCTCTGGCTATTTTTGTTTAGATTTTTGGAGATCAATTCAATTACGCCACTTTTTAGGGACATTGCAGATACCATCTCAGGAGGATAAAACTGTTTCACCATTTGAAAAATTATGTATCCAGAAGGGGATTCTGGAACATACAATATCTAAATTATACTCCTTGATAATGTTACCAGCAGAAAGGCGCAAATTACCGTTTCTGAAGGAATGGGAGAGGGAAATGGGCATCACATTTTCAACAGAACAAGAAAATCAAATAATACGGTCAGTATTTTCAACCTCAATGTGCGTTAAAATTCAAGAACTAAATTACAAGATCTTTACCAGATGGTATTATACCCCAGTTAAATTAAACAAAATTTCTGTATCAAATACTGACCGCTGCTGGAGATGTGGGACAGAGAAAGGGACAATGTTTCACATATTCTGGACATGTTCGAAACTAGAGGGGTTTTGGGAACAGATTTGGAGGATAACACAGAAGATTATGAAAGATAACTTCCCCAAAGAACCGTCCCTCTTCCTGTTACACGCCCCTAGTAAACCGGTGCAAAACTATAGAAACTCGATTATGCCCCATCTAGTAAATGCAGCAAAGTTATGTATATCCCTTAGATGGAGAGATACCGAGCCACCTAACATAAACATGTGGGCGAGGAAAGTGGAAGAGATAAGCAATTTGGAGAAATTAGTATTATACTCGCGTCAACAAAATGATAAATATGAGGAGAAATGGAAACAATGGAAAAATTATACCAAATCAGAGGAAGGTCAACCGGAACTTATAGAACAAGAAACAGTTCAGCAGTGTGTAGAAAATAGATAAACAAAAACAATGGAAGGAGAGGGGAGAGGAGGAAGAGAGGGGAAGAAGAGAAAACATTTTTTACTTTTATATTATTATCAATACTATTATTTTTTTTTTTTCTTTTCTTCGGTGTTTTGTTTGGACCCCGGGGGACTGGGGAAGGGGGGAAGGAGGGAAAAGATAATGAAAATGGGAGATTTGGGTTTGGTTACAGAATAATAGGAAGAAATTAGTCCCGTATATGGGAAACAGTTGTTGTGTATATTATGATTTTGGTTATTAAGATGTAAAAAGGTATTGATCATATATTCTTGTAACTGAATTTAAAGAAATAAAGATATAATTGGAAAAAAAAAAATACATATGATGACTCCTTAAGTGCTCCCACATTCCCATCACCCAGACATTATCTGCCTCTCACCTCCAGACCCATAAATCGGCAGATCGGTCGTCGGACGAATTTTCCCTTCAGATTTTCTTATCGTGTGTACGGGCCTTTAACCTTAAATAATGACATGTGTGTTCCAGTGCATTTTTGGTGCGTTTAGGTGCGTTCCGGTGCGTTGTTGATGCATATTTACCGCATTCCAGGACAGTCCAGTTCAGAAAAATGCAGCATGTTCTACTTTTTTTTCTGGAACTGAAATGCACTGGTGTGAACTATGCCATTGGAAACCATATAACCTTCTATCTAAGTGTTTTTGACGCAGAAAAAAAAACGCACTGGACTCCATGTGGTGTGAGCTGGCCCTAGGTCCTCCCCTGTTAGCAGTACACTGAAAGGCACAATCATGGCTCCTCTGCATTTTTCACATACTAGAGGTTTCCCTCGGCTCCATGAACAAATCCATATTTTCCTATCTTCTACAGATAGGCCACAAGAGCTGGCAGTGCAAAGTGCAAGTTAGGAGAAGATTAGGAGCTCTGTATATTTTGTCCAATCAGCCCTTGGCGTCTTGGTGCGTTGCATTGAAGCACATACATTAATGCACGTTTTTGGTGCAATAAAGTGCATTGCATTAAGGCCGCTTTCACGCTTGTCCTGCGACTTGCGACTGCAAAGTCGCATGACAAGTCGTAACCCCTGATTTCTGTTCAAATCTGTGCAACTTCATGTTGCAGCGACTTCAAAGTAGTCCCTGCACTACTTTTGGTCCGACTTTGATGCGACTTGTGGTCTAAAGACCTCAAGGTTACACAGATAGAGTGGGGATCGAACGTTTGGGAACCCGAGGTAAATATTTGTATTAATGTGCATAAAGAAGCCAATGAAAGATGGCAAAATCTCCAAAAGGCATCAAATTACAGATTAGACATTCTTATAATATGTCAACAAAAGTTAGATTTTATTTCCATCGTTGACACTTTCAAAATTACAGAAAACAAAAAAATGGTGCCTGCAAAAGTTCGGGCACCCTGCCAAGTTAATATCTTGTACTGCCCCCTTTGGCAAGTATCACAGCTTGTAAACGCTTTTTGTAGCCAGCCAAGAGTCTTTCAATTCTTGTTTGAGGTATCTTTGCCCATTCTTCCTTACAAAAGTCTTCCAGTTCTTTGAGATTTCTGGGCTGTCTGTCACGCACTGCTCTTTTAGGGCTATCCATAGATTTTCAATCATGTTGAGGTCAGGAGATTGTGAAGGCCATGGCCAATTCTTCAGTTTACGCCTCTTGATGTAATTCCCCCGTGGATTTCGATTTTGGTTTTCAGATGACAATATCCTCTGTTCGGAATGTAATTAAGAAATGGCAGTCATCAGGAACAGTGGAAGTTAAAGCAAGATCTGGAAGACCAAGAAAAATATCAGATAGAACAGCTCGCAGGATTGTGAAAGGGGCCTAAAGAAAACACAACCATACAATCCCATATACACAATCCTATACCCGCAGTTGATCCAGAGGAAGGAGAAAGAAACCCCAGCAAAGCATGATCCAATTTGCTACAGCAGGGGAAAAAAATTCCTTCCTGATCCCCCGAGAGGCATGTTTACGTTCTACAGTAGGGTAGCCACCTTTTCTTCAAGCCAAATCCCAATACTTAGCTGTGCACAGCATTTCTTTTGTAGTATACACTATAGGATTGTAAAAGACACCTTTGGATCCCCCAAGGAGAGTAGTAATGTGGCACACAACAACAAACAATGGCTGGGTCTGAACTGCGTTAACAGTGAGGGGCTTAAAGAGAGCATAGTTAAGTAAAACAAAAGCATTCTTATACACATAAAATATACTTAGATTAATAAAACCAATGTCACTGTAAAAATATGAACTTAGCCTACCTTAAAAGTGAACAGTGTCAGTCAGTAGAGCAGTGGACGGTGTCAGTTGAGCAGTGGACGGTGTCAGTAGAGCAGTGGATGGTGTCAGTAGAGCAGTGGATGTGTCAGTAGAGCAGTGGATGGTATCAGTAGAGCAGTGGACGGTGTCAGTAGGGCAGTGGATGGTGTCAGTAGAGCAGTGGATGGTATCAGTAGAGCAGTGGACGGTGTCAGTAGAGCAGTGGACGGTGTCAGTAGGGCAGTGGACGGTGTCAGTAGGGCAGTGGATGGTGTCAGTAGGGCAGTGGATGGTATCAGTAGAGCAGTGGACGGTGTCAGTAGGGCAGTGGATGGTGTCAGTAGAGCAGTGGATGGTATCAGTAGAGCAGTGGACGGTGTCAGTAGAGCAGTGGACGGTGTCAGTAGAGCTGTGGATGGTGTCAATAGGGCAGTGGACGGTGTCAGTAGGGCAGTGGACGATGTCAGTAGGGCAGTGGACAGTGTCAGTAGAGCAGTGGATGGTATCAGTAGAGCAGTGGACGGTGTCAGTAGAGCAGTGGATGGTGTCAGTAGAGCAGTGGACGGTGTCAGTAGAGCAGTGGATGGTGTCAGTAGGGCAGTGGATGGTGTCAGTAGAGCAGTGGACGGTGTCAGTAGGGCAGTGGATGGTGTCAGTAGGACAGTGGATGGTGTCAGTAGGGCAGTGGATGGTGTCAGTAGAGCAGTGGACAGTGTCAGTAGAGCAGTGGCTGGTGTCAGTAGGGCAGTGGATGGTGTCAGTAGAGCAGTGGACAGTGTCAGTAGAGCAGTGGACAGTGTCAATAGAGCAGTGGATGATGTCAGTAGAGCAGTGGACGGTGTCAGTAGGGCAGTGGACAGTGTCAGTAGGGCAGTGGACGGTGTCAGTAGAGCAGTGGACGGTGTCAGTAGAGCAGTGGACGGTGTCAGTAGAGCAGTGGATGGTGTCAGTAGGGCAGTGGATGTTGTCAGTAGAGCAGTGGACAGTGTCAGTAGGGCAGTGGATGGTGTCAGTAGAGCAGTGGATAGTGTCAGTAGAGCAGTGGCTGGTGTCAGTAGGGCAGTGGATGGTGTCAGTAGAGCAGTGGACGGTGTCAGTAGAGCAGTGGACAGTGTCAATAGAGCAGTGGATGATGTCAATAGAGCAGTGGACGGTGTCAGTAGGGCAGTGGACAGTGTCAGTAGGGCAGTGGACGGTGTCAGTAGAGCAGTGGATGGTGTCAGTAGAGCAGTGGACGGTGTCAGTAGAGCAGTGGATGGTGTCAGTAGAGCAGTGGACAGTGTCAGTAGGGCAGTGGATGGTGTCAGTAGAGCAGTGGACAGTGTCAGTAGGGCAGTGGACAGTGTCAGTAGAGCAGTGGCTGGTGTCAGTAGGGCAGTGGATGGTGTCAGTAGAGCAGTGGACGGTGTCAGTAGAGCAGTGGACAGTGTCAATAGAGCAGTGGATGATGTCAGTAGAGCAGTGGACGGTGTCAGTAGGGCAGTGGACAGTGTCAGTAGGGCAGTGGACGGTGTCAGTAGAGCAGTGGACGGTGTCAGTAGGGCAGTGGATGGTGTCAGTAGAGCAGTAGACGGTGTCAGTAGAGCAGTGGACAGTGTCAGTAGGGCAGTGGACGGTGTCAGTAGGGCAGTGGATGTGTCAGTAGAGCAGTGGATGGTGTCAGTAGAGCAGTGGACGGTGTCAGTAGAGCAGTGGATGTGTCAGTAGAGCAGTGGATGGTGTCAGTAGAGCAGTGGACAGTGTCAGTAGAGCAGTGGATGGTGTCAGTAGAGCAGTGGACAGTGTCAGTAGAGCAGTGGACAGTGTCAGTAGGGCAGTGGACGGTGTCAGTAGGGCAGTGGACAGTGTCAGTAGAGCAGTGGACGAGGTCAGTAGGGCAGTGGATGGTGTCAGTAGAGCAGTTGACGGTGTCAGTAGGGCAGTGGACGGTGTCAGTAGAGCAGAGGACGGTGTCAGTAGAGCAGTGGACGGTGTCAGTAGGACAGTGGACGATGTCAGTAAGGCAGTGGACGGTGTCAGTAGAGCAGTGGGCGGTGTCAGTAGAGCAGTGGATGGTGTCAGTAGGACAGAGGATGGTGTCAGTATTTTTTTTGTATTTTTATTATTTTTTTTTATTATATTTTATCTATTTTTTTTAATACATTTTTTTCCCTTTTCATTTTTATTATTTTTTACTTTACTATTTTTTCAACTGTCGTGTTGGGGGACATTGGTGAAATCTCGGGGGTCTGTTTGGATGTCGGCACCGGTCGATAAGGACGGGGCCAGTAAGTATTTAACAGCCCCTTTCCCTGCTCTCCATCCTGAAATGTTGGCGGAAGAGGAGAGGAGGGAATCTGGCGATAACATGGAGGGGCCCAGGCAGCAGAAAGAAAAGTACCCTGGGCAGGAGGGGTGGGGGTGGCATTTCTCCGCTGCCCCTCGTGTCCATGTATGACAGGGAGGCCTCATGGGCCCCCTGGAGAATGGGGAGCCACAGTCCAGTCTTTATAATGTGTCTGAGTTTCAGGTGGACTGGAACCCGGACACATGATTGGAAACCCGCACAGTCCAGGTGACCCCAGGACAGGTGGCAACCCTATAGTACAGGCGGATGCTTTCATATGCGTGAGCCTCCAAACCCGCATTGTGGGTTTCGCTGTGGCAGAAAACAGCTTGGCTTTGTGTTCCGGTTTTTATTGTTGTCTGTGAGGGAGATTTCCTTCCACTTCCTGTCTCTGTGACACCAGCACCAGGACTTAGGAAAGTGGGGGTCACCGAGTGAAAAAGACAGCAAGCTAAGTCTCACAGAGGTTCTAACTCTTCCCAGTTCTGTAAAAAGCATGATTTGTTGTTGTCTGTGACCCCCATTGGGGAGATTTTTCATCACTTCCTGTCCCTGAGACAAAAATGTAAAGCTGAGATGACAACAAAACAATCCTGACAGAGATTGTAACCCTTCTGGGCTCTATAAAAAAGAGAATAGCTGTTGCTGTGTCCCCCTATAGAGCTTTCTGATCACTTCCTGTTCCTCTGACCCCGGGACAGGAAGTGAGGGGAACTATAGATGATAAGAAAAGGCCTGACTGAGGTTCCAATCCTTCCAAAGAAAATGTTTTGGCACGAATTGGGCTCCTAAGATGTGATTTACTAAAGTGCAAAGTGTAGTTATCCTTTAAGTGGGCCAGGTTGGGATTCAATGGTTATCATTTACAGAGCAGAAGCATGTAAGGACCTGAAATAAACTTTATTAGGTTCCCTGTATTGCACAGAGCTGACTGGATGGCCAGCTTTTATTTCCTCTGAGTTCTACTTTAGGCGGCACCCAGATGTGTCATCGTCAGTCAGTCACTGAAAAGAGGGCGTGTCCACTTGGAACACCCACCCCGCCTCCGCTCGTCTGCCGGGGTCGCTTAGCAACCAGCCGGCGGATAGAGCGCTTTCACATTACGTCGCAGGAAGGATGACGTCAGGAGCGTCGCACCGGCTCCCTCCACCCGGCAGAAGCATGTGTCCCTCCTCCTGTGAGTCTGGGCGGCTTCCGGTTTCCGGCCTGTGTTCCAGGGGCCTGAGCGGCGCAGGGAGGGAAGGATGGTGCTCATTAAGGAGTTGTGAGTACCCCAGGGGGTGCTGCGGCAGGTGGGGGAGGGGGGTATTGGGGGAGAGAAGTGCTGCTGGGGGGAGTATGGGGCTCAGGGGAGGAGCTGCTGTCACCTGAGGCCTGGGGGAGGGGTGGGGTGCTCTTCTGACATAGCCGGCCTGCTGTCACTGAAGCTGGGGGGATAATAGGAGGGGGGCTCTGATAATGGAGGACTACAAGGCCCAGCATGGCTTACCAGATGTCAGGGGAACACAGAGCCATCATTTACTTCCTGTTAGCTCTGAGGGACTACAAGTTGCAGCATTTTCTTGTACAGGCTGACTACCATACCCAGTGTAACGGGTGTGGGGGCACTACAGTCCCCAGCATAACCTACCAGCTGCTGAGGAACTACAACCCCCACCATAAGCTATCACCTGTCTGGGGGACTACAACCCCCAGCATAGCCTACCAGCTGCCCCGGGGAGACTACAAGCCCCCAGCATAGCCTACCAGCTGCATGAGGGAGACTACAACCCCCAGCATAGCCTACCAGCTGCATGGGGGAGACTACAACCCCCAGCATAGCCTACCAGCTGCCTGGGGGAGACTACAACCCCCAGCATAGCCTACCAGCTGCCTGGGGGAGACTACAAGCCCCCAGCATAGCCTACCAGCTGCCTGGGGGAGACTACAACCCCCAGCATAGCCTACCAGCTGCCTGGGGGAGACTACGACCCCCAGCATAGCCTACCAGCTGCCTGGGGGAGACTACGACCCCCAGCATAGCCTACCAGCTGCCTGGGGGAGACTACGACCCCCAGCATAGCCTACCAGCTGCCTGGGGGAGACTACGACCCCCAGCATAGCCTACCAGCTGTCTGGGGGAGACTACGACCCCCAGCATAGCCTACCAGCTGCCTGGGGGAGACTACGACCCCCAGCATAGCCTACCAGCTGCCTGGGGGAGACTACGACCCCCAGCATAGCCTACCAGCTGCCTGGGGGAGACTACGACCCCCAGCATAGCCTACCAGCTGCCTGGGGGAGACGACAACCCCCAGCATAGCCTACCAGCTGCCTGGGGGAGACGACAACCCCCAGCATAGCCTACCAGCTGCCTGGGGGAGACGACAACCCCCAGCATAGCCTACCAGCTGCCTGGGGGAGACGACAACCCCCAGCATAGCCTACCAGCTGCCTGGGGGAGACGACAACCCCCAGCATAGCCTACCAGCTGCCTGGGGGAGACGACAACCCCCAGCATAGCCTACCAGCTGCCTGGGGGAGACGACAACCCCCAGCATAGCCTACCAGCTGCCTGGGGGAGACGACAACCCCCAGCATAGCCTACCAGCTGCCTGGGGGAGACGACAACCCCCAGCATAGCCTACCAGCTGCCTGGGGGAGACTACAACCCCCAGCATAGCCTACCAGCTGTCTGGGGGACTGCAACCCCCAGCATAGCCTACCAAGCTGCCTGGGGGAGACCACAACCCCCTGCATAGCCTACCAGCTGCCTGGGGAGACTACAACCCCCTGCCTGGTGCAGAGGGGGGGACTACAATCCCCTGCCTGGTGCCAAGGGGGGGGACTGCGATCCCCAGCATAACCTGCCTGGTGTCGAGGGGGGGGGGGGGCTGCGATCCCCAGCATAACCTGCCCGGTGCCGAAGGGGGGACTAGAATCCTCAGCATAACCTACCAGCTGATGAGGTGACCACAATCTTCAGCAAAACCTAGAAGCTGTCAGGGGGACCTCAAGCCCCAGCATTCCCTACCATCTGTTAAGGGAGTTATAATCCCCAGCATAACCTACCATAATTACCTGCTGTTGGAAGTCTACAAGTCTGATCATAACCTACTATCTGTTGGGGGGACTACAAATCCCAGCATTGCCTACCAGCTGTTTAGGACTACAAGCCCAATTCGAGGTGCTGAGGAACTATAAAGGCCAATGATTCCTTCCAGCTATTGGACTACAAGTACCAGCATGGCTGTCCAGACACTTCCATCTGGTGGTAGGCTGCCTTTCCCATCTTGGCCTACTAATACACCTTCTTCTGTCAGGAATCTACCAGTCCCAGCTCGTGTTTTCTTCCACTGCCACACAGTTAAATTCTGTCACACCCATGTCCTGCCAGGTACTTCAGCTACTGAGGGGGACTACAAGTCCCAGCCTCCTCCGATCCTACCTCCAGGAGGACTGCAGACTTCATATAATGGACAGTTCCCGTAGATGTTCGGCTCCCTAGTATCTAAGTGGGCATTGGTTGTGTAGGTTTTGCTAGGACTTGTAGTTCCTCAGCAGGAATACATTAGTATCTTTGTAATCTTTTATAACGTTGTTTTCTTTCTCTCCTCAGTCGTGTCCGTCTGCCCATATCTGTGGAAGAGGTAAGTGCTCCTCTACCGATACTTTAAAGAGCAGGGATAGACAAACTCGGCATTCCAGCTGTTGTGGAACTACAAGTCCCATGAGGCATTGCAATGCTGAGAGGCACAGGCATACCTCCCGGAAGGAGAGGCATGATGGGAATGGAAGTTTCACCACAATTACAATGCCAAGGTTGCCTCCCTGTCATCGTTTCCTTTAATTACGAAACTCCCAATTTGAGCAATTCCAAAATGATGTCATGTAAGTTGTTGTTTTTTAGGAAGTTAGACTTTCGTAATGTTTTAAAGCCTAACTCCAGCTCTTTGATTTATTTTTTTTTTTTTTTTTGATGTGGATTGGGGAAGCTGAACTCCAGGCGGATGGGAAAGACACAAATTAACCACTTGCCAACTGTCCCACGCAGATTTACTGCGGCAGGGCGGTTCGGCTGCGCATAATCACGTAGACCTACGTTATGTGCATGCAGTCTTGGCGGTGAATGCGTGCTGCCGGAGCCGCTCTCCCGCTGTGATTAAACCCAGTGGGAGCCATTCCGCGGGAGGAGTGGGCTCAATCGCCGCCGGCCTCCCACAATCTTCTGAGAAACTGACAGGAGAGCTGCCTGCCTATGTAAACAAAGCAGACGGGTCTCCTGTCAGACAGGCACAGTGAGGTTGTGTGTCTCTGCTAAGCTGAAACACCGATCTCTGTGTGCCTTTCACAGAGCCCCCCCCCCCCCCTCCACAGTTAGTAAGCACAATTAGGTTCACATTTAACCCCTTGATCACCCCCATTTTTAACCCCTTCCCTGCTAATGTCATTTATACAGTAACAGTGCATATTATTTAGCACTGATTACTGTATTGATGTAACTGGTCCCCATAAAGTGTCACTTAGTGTCAAATTTGTCTGTCGCAGGCCCAGACGCTGATCGCCGCCATTACTAATAAAAACATTTTAAAACAAAGTCCAAAAATCGATCCCGTAGTTTGTAAACACGATAACTTTTATGCAAGCTAATTAATATACACTTTTTGGGAGATTTTTTTATTTATTTTTTTACCAAAAATATGTAGCAGAAAACAAATTGCCCTAAACTGATAAAAAAAATTTGATTTTTTCTAAATTTTTTTTGGGGAATGTTTTTTTATAGCAGAAAGTAAAAAAAAAAAAAAATATATATATATATATATATATATATATATATATATATATATATATATATAAATATATATTTTTAATTTTTTTTTTTTCAAAATTGTCGCTCTTTTTTGTTTTGTATAGCAAAATCTAAAAACCGCAGAGGTGATCAAATACCACTAAAAGAGAGCGTTGTTTGTGGGGAAAAAAGGACATCAATTGTATTTGGATACAGTGTCGCACGACCGCGCAATTGTTAAAGTAACGCAGTGCCAAATCGTAAAAAATGGCCTGGTCCTTAAGGGGGTAAAACCATCCGGAGCTGAAGTTGTTAATGCAGCTCTGTATTCAACAAAATATAGTTATTTTTAAAGTATGGACAAAGGCCTTTGGGCCATACTTCTCTCATGAGTCACAGGAGTGCATTTAGTTCTGGTCATTTGTGACCCAGAATCAGCTGATATCAGAGCCTTTCAAGGCTTTGCAGGGATCCTGACTTTAAAGCGGTGCCCCCCCCACCCAAAAATTAAGTCAGCAGCTACACATACTGTACACACACTGTAGCTGCTGACTTTTAATATCAGGACACTTATCTGTCCTGGAGTCCAGCGATGTCAGCACTGCAGCCGATATTTCCATCGGCTGTCGGGTGCTGCCACTGCCATTGCCGATAAGGGAACCCAGCAGTGAAGCCCTGCGGCTTTACGACCGGGTCCCTACTGCAAATGCGCGAAGCTCACTGCGCTTGGTAATTGTCCAGGAAGCAGAGGGAGCAGGAGGGGGCAGAACCTCTGATGTACCTCACCACGACGAGGTCCGACGGAAGTGGGGAGAGGGTACCTGTCAAAAACAGGTACCCTCTCCCCCCCCCTGAGAGGTGCCAAATTTGGCACCTGGGGGGGGGGCGAGAGACAGATAAGCGGAAGTTCCACTTTTGAGTGGAACTATGCTTTGTCGGGATCCACCCAGATGTCTGTCCGGCTGATGACCCATCCTCTCTACTTGCCACCACTTGAATGGATTATAATTCCTGCCACAGCTGTAAAGTAAACATTCCATATTCACCCCCGGCACTGATAGGAGGAGAGAGCAGTGTGACTGAGAGATGAGCTCATCGCTGTGCTGCTTCTCCTTTCACTGTCCGGTCACAGGCTAGAGGTAGGCCCAGGACAACCTGGGTTCAGAGGAAGTTGGTTAAATGATGATGTTAGCCATCAGACTGAGGACATCTAGCAGTAGACAAAAGTACTGCATGGGAAATTTCTGGGTTGAAGTTGAATATTGCAGAAAAAAGCTGGTCTTGTTTTATCTTTTAATAAGCTGTTTATTTTTATCTTATTATTTTTAGCTGGAGTTCTGCTTTAAAGTTTGTCAAGAATTTTTGTCTGGGACTACAATTAGATTTTGTTTCTCACTTCCTTTCCATGTGACACCCATACAAGTAATAGGAGGGAAGGTTTTAACCAGGATAGGAAGGCAGAGGCAGCAAGCCGTTTCCAAGCCTTCTTAATGCTATTATGGATGTTTTTTTTTTTGTTTGTCTCCCCATTAGAGAGAATTCCATTACTTTCTGGATAGCATAGATCGCCTCGTCTCGCCTGGCCAGGATGGGAGGTTGAATCTCATTCGCCTCGCCTGGCCAGGATGGGAGGCTGAATCTCATTCGCCTCGCCTGGCCAGGATGGGAGGCTGAATCTCATTCGCCTCGCCTGGCCAGTGTGGGAGGCTGAATCTCATTCGCCTCGCCTGGCCAGGGTGGGAGGCTGAATCTCATTCGCCTCGCCTGGCCAGGGTGGGGGGCTGAATCTCATTCGCCCCGCCTGGCCAGGGTGGGAGGCTGAATCTCATTCGCCCCGCCTGGCCAGGGTGGGAGGCTGAATCTCATTCGCCTCGCCTGGCCAGGGTGGGAGGCTGAATCTCATTCGCCTCGCCTGGCCAGGGTGGGAGGCTGAATCTCATTCGCCTCGCCTGGCCAGGGTGGGAGGCTGAATCTCATTCGCCTCGCCTGGCCAGGGTGGGAGGCTGAATCTCATTCGCCTCGCCTGGCCAGGGTGGGAGGCGAGGCTGAATCTCATTCGCCTCGCCTGGCCAGGGTGGGAGGCGAGGCTGAATCTCTCTCTCGCCTGGCCTGGCCTGGACGGGAGGCGAGGCTGAATCTCTCTCTCGCCTGGCCTGGCCTGGACGGGAGGCGAGGCTGAATCTCTCTCTCGCCTGGCCTGGCCTGGACGGGAGGCGAGGCTGAATCTCTCTCTCGCCTGGCCTGGCCTGGACGGGAGGCGAGGCTGAATCTCTCTCTCGCCTGGCCTGGCCTGGACAGGAGGCGAGGCCGTGAATGTGCCTCGCCTGGCCTGCACAGGAGGCAAGGTGAATTTGCCCAAATAGGGACTTGGATAGCAATAAAGAGCAGGGTCTCTAACAGTTTCCTGATTTATCCTAAATTAACTGTGAAAGTTATGATGAAGTTGGGCTTTTAACTGTTCAGTTACTGGAGCATGTGACTCTCCCCCTTCCTCCCATTTGACAGTGTTGGTGCTGGGCAGTTGCATACTCGGGTACCACAGAGCTGCCACTTAAAGTGTTCCTAAACCCACAACAGTAAGATCAGTCTGTATATGCAGTAATGCACGCTTGTTATACTCACTGTGGTACTTAAGCGGTTAATTTTCTGCATTGTGTAAAAGGGCTGTTTGATCCTGTCCTTTTCTGATTCTGCCTTCCACTTTTCCCAGTCCATCTCCTAATAGTAGAGTCTTTGGAATCACTCTGCACATGCTCGGTTTGGTGTGTATTGCTAGAGAGAGTGCATGTGATCAGCACAAGGCCAATCCGCACTCTCCAGACAGAGGGTCAGGGGACCTGCAGCCTCATAGGACAGTCAGTCGAATGTAAACTCTTACAAGCTTTAACCAAACATTGATAGAAGTCATAAGACTGTTCTATACTGTGGATGATGAAAGGTACTTAGCATAATGAACAAAAGGTTTTCAAAGGTATGTTTAACAGACCAAAAGGGCGCGTAATAAGAGAAGGTAATTGGTAGAGGTTACATATACATTTAGGTAAAGGCCTTCAACTGCATTGTTTTCACTGTGCGTGTTCCTCTTCCTCCTCCAGTACCAGGTGGGCCAGCTCTTCTCAGTGGCTGAAGCCAGCAAGGATAACACAGGAGGTGGAGAAGGGATAGAAGTCCTGAAGAATGAGCCTTATGAGCGGGAGGGTGAGAAGGGACAATACACCCACAAGATCTACCACTTACAGAGGTGAGCTGAGCTTATTGCTGAAAGGTGCAGATGAGCACCAGATTTTGGGCTTACTTTACCACGAAGCCAAATCTTGTACATGGAGAGCATATGTCGGGGCTCGACAAATCCCAGGCGCCAGGTCGCTATGGCAACAAGAAATTGCATCCTGGCGCCTGAGCTCCGGTCTGAATGCTCCAGGCACTCCCTGTGCTTGCCTATCTGTGGGCCCCCGGACCGTCATAGGGGGTGCTGCTGGGTAGAGGGGAGGAAGGAGAGAGCGGACACACGTCCGCTTTTCTCCCCTTCTTGTTGCTGGCCCGGAAGTGACATGTGACGTCACTTCCGGGTCCTGGTTGACACTTTCCCCGGGCATCAAGGCCGGGAAAGAATGTAATACAGTGCGATGTGCATTGTATTACATTCAGTGGAGCACAGGGGAGACATGCAGCGTCTTTTAGACCCTGCATGGCTCATTAACCACTTTACCACCGGAGGATTTTCCTGCTTTACGTCCAGGCCACTGTTTGCGATTCGGCACTGTGCAACTTTAACTGACAATTGCGCGGTCGTGCAACGCCGTACCCAAACAAAATTTACGTCCTTTTTTTCCCACAAACAGAGCTTTCTTTTGGTGGTATTTTATCACCTCTACGCTTTTCATTTTTTGCGATATTAATAAAAAAATGCGACAATTTTGAAAAAATAACAATATTTTTCTACTTTGACAGTTAAAAAATATCCAATATATATTAAATTTTTGTCATATATTTAGATCAAAATGTATTTAGCTACGTGTCTTTGACAAAAAAATTCTCAATGACCGTATTTTTAACCGCTTTAAGACCGGAAGATTTTACCCCCTTCCTGACCAGGCCATATTTTGCGATTCGGCACTGCGTTATTTTAACGGACAATTGCGCGGTTGTGCGACGCTGTACCCAAATTAAATTGATGTCCTTTTTTTCCCCACAAACAGAGCTTTCTTTTGGTGGTATTTGATCACCTGTGCGATTTTTACTTTTTGCGCTATAAACAAAAAAAGAGCGACAATTTTGAAAAAATAACAATATTTTTCACATTTTTTTTTATATGAAATCCCCCCCCCCCCAAAAAAAATGTAAAAATCAAAATTTATGTAATTTTTATTGTTTTTTTTCTTTAACTAGTAATGGCGGCGATCTGCGTTTTTTTTTTTTTTTTTTTTTTTTGCGGGACTGCGACATTGTGGCGGACAGATCGGAAGCCCTAAATTACATTTTTGACACTTTTGGGGGTACCAGTGACATTACTACAGTAATCAGGGCTATTATGCACTGTTACTGTAATAATGACACTGGCAGGGAAGGGGTTAACTTTTATTGGTGATCAAGGGGTTAATGTATGCCTGGTGCTTACTGACATGTGTGGGGGGAGGGGATTGTGTGACAAAGGCACAGATCGCAGGTTCATCTTTGCTGAATCCAGTGGTCCTCAACTCCGGTCCTCAGGGCCCACTAACAAGCCAGATTTTAAGTATTACCTTGGAGAGATGCAGACTAGAATACTGCAATCACTGAGCAGCAAATGATATCACCTGGGATGTATTTCAGTTATCTTGCAAATCTGGCCTGTTAGTGGGCCCTGTAGGCCTGGGTTGAGGACCACTGCTGTGATCTGTCCCTGCCTGTCACATGGGAGATCCGCCCGCTTTGTTTACACAAGCGGGCGGATCTCCTCACTTGATCCCCGACGATCGGGGAAGAGCAGTGGTGATCACCGCCTCTCCTCCCCTGAATACAGCAGGAGCGAGCCTCCGGCGGCACGCGCACGCCGCCCACAAGGGGAGGAGTCCAGCGATGTAGACCTACGTTGCTGGACGATAACGAACTACTTTGCCGCAGTACCCTCCATGTGAGCGGTGGGCAAGTGGTTAAAGAGAACCTGTCACCCAAACAATCATCACATAGCAGACTTTTTGTTGGAGTTACCCTTTCAGTTTTTGGTAAGGTTTTGATACTCTTCTGACCCCCCCCCCCCTTGCTCATCTGATCTCTGCTGTGTCTTGTTTTGCAGTAAAGTCCCCAGTTTCGTCAAGATGCTGGCCCCTGAAGGCTCCCTGGTATTTCACGAGAAGGCCTGGAATGCCTATCCCTACTGCCGCACAAGTAGGTTTTTAATGTGAAATTTATTTTACCTGAAATGTATGCACATATTTTATTCTTCCATCTAATAATGGTGTCTCTCTTTCTCTTTATTTTCCCTTCTCTTCCTTAAATCTCCTGTGGATCCTCAGTTGTCACAGTGAGTATACAATATGGGGCATTGTAGAGTTTGGATTGTTCTGTTACTCTCCTTAAACTTGGCACACAATCTCTTTGATGCTTTTGAACATTTAGTAGCATGAGGGCCTACTTGATTGATTAACCCCTCAACAACTGCTTAACACATGTGCAGCCGGAAAAAGGCGGGCTTTAACACCCACATGCTGCACATATGTGTCTCTAGGTAGCCAAAGGTTTTCTGCTGAGAGTGCAATCACTGCATACTGGAAAAGACAGCTTTTGGACAACCATAATGATTAGTAGCCAAGGGGACTGGGTCCCAATCATGTGACCACTGTGGAGGGCTGAACGATATTCGATGTTCACATCAATATCGTGCTGTGAGTGTGGGCGATAGTCACATCGCCGGAACATGCGATGGAAGGCAGAGAAGTCGGGACTCACAGTGGTAGAAGAACACAGCCTGACATCCGTCCCACATGTTCAGTCTGCCCTGCAGCTAGTTCTCCTGACTGAGCGGTGCTCCGTGAGCAGCGGCACAGCGAACCAATCACGCGTGCCTGCACACCTGATTGGTTCGCTGTGCCGCTGCTCAGGACGTGATTGGTTCGCTGTGCCAGCGCTCACCGCTCAGACAGGAGAACTAGCTCCAGGGCAGACTGAACATGTCCGGGTGACGGATGTCAAGGCTGTGTTCTTCTACTCACTGTGAGTCCCGACTTCTCTGCCTTCCACCACACTGTCTTCTTAAACTGCTTTGATACCCACCCAGTTCCCTACAGAAACATTAACCCTGGCCTGCCCTGTACGGTACAATCAGAAGAAGACTGCACTTTCCCTACAGTAACATTAACCCTGTATGGTACAATCAGAAGGCTGCACTAATATCGCAATATATATCGTTGGGGGGAAAAAAATATCGCAATGTAATTTTTTTCCAATATCGTGCAGCCCTACCACTGTGACAGGCAATCTCAGTGGTCACATAATCGGCCGATTTTTTTTTTTTTTTTTTTTCTCCCCCCATCCCTTGGCTTTGAGGAAGGGGTTAACTTTGTTTATAGTGCAACTGAACCCAAAAATTTATGTTTTTCTGTGTTCTAACTTCTAAAGATAATGTGCAAAATGTGTTAAATGGAACTAAACACGTGCCCATATATGGTGGCACTGATCCAGTTATATTGGAAAAAAGGTCTTGAACTTACAACCATCAGCGACTCTGAAATTGGGCAAGACCCCTGGCAATGTTTGTTTCATGCTACAAGTAAGTCAAGGAAAAAAATGTAGAGTGTCTATTACCCCATTATTGAACATTGATCCCGAGATATTGGAAATCAAAGAAAATACCTACCATGTTGGAATAGTTTAGACAGGTAGCTAGTAGGGTTGAGCGAACACCTAGATGTCCGTGTTCGACGGGTTCGGCCGAACTTTAAAAAAAAGTCCGGGTCCGTGTCCCGGACTTTTACCGAACTTTTCCCGGACACCGAACCCCATTGAAGTCAATGGGGACCCGAACTTTAAGGCACTAAAATGGCTCTAAAACACCAAAGGAAAGGGCTAGAGTGCTGCAAATGGCAGCAAAACGTAATTAAGAGCATGGCAAGTGCTCTGCAAACAAATGTGGATAGGGAAATAACTTAAAACAACAAAAAAAAAACAGAAAAATAAAACAATGTTCTTCTTCATCTCTGAAGGACGAGGCCCATATGGAGTAGGAGGGAGGTTAAGGTGGTGGTGGATGTGGCGGTGACATAGGCGTGCGCACAGGGTGTGCTGGGTGTGCCTGGGCACACCCTAATCACCTAGGGCACATAGCATTGCCAGTGAGGAGATGGGAAAGATCTCCCTGGGACCTGCTCTGCTCTATTTCTCCTTGCCTACAGGTACATGGCCCCGATACATTACTCTCCCTGCTGGCAAACACATGCATGTGTATTTCAACTTTGGGGTGCACACCTTAATGCAATAGGCTGCGCACACCTATGGGCGGTGTAGGTGGAAGCGGCGGCGGTGGAGGAGGACCAGGGCCGGATTAACAGCATCATGGGCTTGGTGCTGAGGATTTTGAAGGGCCTTAGGGCCGTGCCTTGCCATGCACCCAGAGGAGGAAGGGTGCAGCCATGCATGCCTAATTCAACATGGGATGCTGTCTCTGAAGCCCATAAACACATCCATGCATCGCCAACTGTCCCTCCTTGTCCGGCCTTCACGCTGTGTGGGGAGGTTCTGAGGGTGCTGCCTGGGGAAGCGAGCATAGAAGCCAGACTTCTGTGTTTACAAGTGACAGAAGAGCGGTAACAGTGAATATGGCCAACCCGGGGCCTATATAAAAGGTAGGGGCCTGGAGCTGCAGCTCCAATAGCCCCTACATTAATCTGGCCCTGAGGAGGAGGACGAGGTAGCCAACACTGCTTCTTTTCACAAATTTTAAATGAGGGTACACCCCAAAAGAGTGAGAAAGAGCAAAAATGGAACAATGGGTGGGTAAGGTCGGTATCCATTGCTATTCTGCATAAGGTACGGAAAAGTCCCGTGGGATCCATGCCTGGTTCATTTTAATGAACGTGAGCTTGTCCACATTGTCTCTGGACAGGCGGCTGCGCTTGTCTGTTATAACGCCCCCAGCCGTGCTAAATACCCGTTCAGATAATACACTGGCTGCAGGGCACGCCAGCACCTCCAAGGCGTAAAGGGCAAGCTCAGGCCATGTGCCCAATTTGGAGACCCAGAAGTTGAAGGGGGCAGACCCGTCATTCACTACATGTAGGCGTGTGCACACATACTGCTCCACCATGTTGGTAAAATGCTGCCTCCTGCTAAGACGTTCCATCTGAGCTGCTGGTGCTGCTGTTTGTTGTGGCGTGCTGACAAAGCTTTTCCACATTTCGGCCATGCTAACCCTGCCTTCTGAGGTGCTGGCGGTGCCCTGGTTGCGTTGGCGACCTCCTCCTCCTCCTCCTCTGCCTTGTGCTTCCACTGTGGCCCCGCTGTCAGATGGGAATGCCAGCAGCATGGCGTCTACCAGCGTGCGCTTGTACTCGCGCATCTTGCGATCGCGCTCCAGTGAGTGAATTAAGGACGGTACGTTGTCCTTGTAACGGGGATCCAGCAGCGTGGCCACCCAGTAATCAGCACAAGTTAGAATGTGGGCAACTCGGCGGTCGTTGTGGAGACACTGCAGCATGTAATCGCTCATGTGTGCCAGGCTGCCCAGAGGCAACGAAAGGCTGTCCTCTGTGGGAGGTGTATGGTCCGTGTCCTCTGTATCCCCCCAGCCACGCACCAGTGATGGCCATGAGCTGGCCTGGGTGCCACCCTGCTGTGAACATGGTTCCATCTCCTCCTCCAGCTCCTCCTCCTCCTCATCCTCCTCATCCTCCAGAACTGTGCCCCTGCTGGACAATTGCGTCCCTGGCGTTTGCGTGTGCAGGAACCCACCCTCGGAGCCCCTTGCGAATGACTGCCCTGAAAGCCTTGGAAATGTTACCTCTTCATCCTCCTCCTCCTCCTCATCCTGTGCCACATCCTCTTCCATCATCGCCCGAATTGTTTTTTCAAGGAGGCATAGAAGTGGGATAGTTAAGCTGAGAACGGCGTCATTGCCACTGGCCATGTTGGTGGAGTACTCAAAACAGCGCAACAAGGCACACAGGTCTCGCATGGAGGCCCAGTTAAATTAAATAGCGGAATAGAAAATATGATCCAAAAAAAGTGTATGTATATCACACGTACACAACCACACTAGGCCCCAATTACTATTGTTTGTACCCCTAAAAGGCTAGATGAGGAGTAGGGGGAGTATGGAACAGGCAGCACCCTCAAACCTTCAGAAGTATGAGATGAACCCCAACAACTTGGAAAGGTGGATCTCTCTCACACGTACCGACACAGACTATCCCGCAATTCAATTGATCCTCAAAGGTTTTTATTGAATAGCGGAATAGGAAATATGATCAAAAAAAGTGTATGTATCTCGCACGTACACAACCACACTAGGCCCCAATTACTATTGTTTGTACCCCTAAAAGGCTAGATGAGGAGTAGGGGGGGTATGGAACAGGCAGCACCCTCAAACCTTCAGAAGTATGAGATGAACCCCAACAACTTGGAAAGGTGGATCTCTCTCACACGTACCGACACAGACTATCCCGCAATTCAATTGATCCTCAAAGGTTTTTATTGAATAGCGGAATAGGAAATATGATCAAAAAAAAGTGTATGTATCTCGCACGTACACAACCACACTAGGCCCCAATTACTATTGTTTGTACCCCTAAAAGGCTAGATGAGGAGTAGGGGGGGTATGGAACAGGCAGCACCCTCAAACCTTCAGAAGTATGAGATGAACCCCAACAACTTGGAAAGGTGGATCTCTCTCACACGTACCGACACAGACTATCCCGCAATTCAATTGATCCTCAAAGGTTTTTATTGAATAGCGGAATAGGAAATATGATCAAAAAAAGTGTATGTATCTCGCACGTACACAACCACACTAGGCCCCAATTACTATTGTTTGTACCCCTAAAAGGCTAGATGAGGAGTAGGGGGGGTATGGAACAGGCAGCACCCTCAAACCTTCAGAAGTATGAGATGAACCCCAACAACTTGGAAAGGTGGATCTCTCTCACACGTACCAACACAGACTATCCCCCAATTTAACTGATCCCCAGAGGTTTTTGATTAAATAGCGGAATAGAAAATATGATCCCAAAAAAGTGTATGTATATCACACGTACACAACCACACTAGGCCCCAATTACTATTGTTTGTACCCCTAAAAGGCTAGATGAGGAGTAGGGGGGGTATGGAACAGGCAGCACCCTCAAACCTTCAGAAGTATGAGATGAACCCCAACAACTTGGAAAGGTGGATCTCTCTCACACGTACCGACACAGACTATCCCGCAATTCAATTGATCCTCAAAGGTTTTTATTGAATAGCGGAATAGGAAATATGATCAAAAAAAGTGTATGTATCTCGCACGTACACAACCACACTAGGCCCCAATTACTATTGTTTGTACCCCTAAAAGGCTAGATGAGGAGTAGGGGGGGTATGGAACAGGCAGCACCCTCAAACCTTCAGAAGTATGAGATGAACCCCAACAACTTGGAAAGGTGGATCTCTCTCACACGTACCAACACAGACTATCCCCCAATTTAACTGATCCCCAGAGGTTTTTGATTAAATAGCGGAATAGAAAATATGATCCCAAAAAAGTGTATGTATATCACACGTACACAACCACACTAGGCCCCAATTACTATTGTTTGTACCCCTAAAAGGCTAGATGAGGAGTAGGGGGGGTATGGAACAGGCAGCACCCTCAAACCTTCAGAAGTATGAGATGAACCCCAACAACTTGGAAAGGTGGATCTCTCTCACACGTACCGACACAGACTATCCCGCAATTCAATTGATCCTCAAAGGTTTTTATTGAATAGCGGAATAGGAAATATGATCAAAAAAAGTGTATGTATCTCGCACGTACACAACCACACTAGGCCCCAATTACTATTGTTTGTACCCCTAAAAGGCTAGGAGTAGGGGGAGTATGGAACAGGCAGCACCCTCAAACCTTCAGAAGTATGAGATGAACCCCAACAACTTGGAAAGGTGGATCTCTCTCACACGTACCAACACAGACTATCCCCCAATTTAACTGATCCCCAGAGGTTTTTGATTAAATAGCGGAATAGAAAATATGATCCAAAAAAAGTGTATGTATATCACACGTACACAACCACACTAGGCCCCAATTACTATTGTTTGTACCCCTAAAAGGCTAGGAGTAGGGGGAGTATGGAACAGGCAGCACCCTCAAACCTTCAGAAGTATGAGATGAACCCCAACAACTTGGAAAGGTGGATCTCTCTCACACGTACCAACACAGACTATCCCCCAATTTAACTGATCCCCAAAGGTTTTTGATTAAATAGCGGAATAGAAAATATGATCCCAAAAAAGTGTATGTATATCACACGTACACAACCACACTAGGCCCCAATTACTATTGTTTGTACCCCTAAAAGGCTAGATGAGGAGTAGGGGGAGTATGGAACAGGCAGCACCCTCAAACCTTCAGTATGAGATTGTGTTCACTGTACCCCACAAAGATTGAGTTCACTGCACCCCACAATGATTGTGTTCACTGCACCCCACAAAGATTGTGTTCACTGCACCTCACAAAGATTGTGTTCACTGTACCCCCCAAAGATTGTGTTCACTGCACCCCACAAAGATTCTGTTCACTGTACCCCACAAAGATTGTGTTCACTGCACCCCAAAAAGATTGTGTTCACTGCACCCCAAAAAGGATGTTGTTCACTGCACCCCAAAAAGGATGTTGTTCACTCCACCCCAAAAAGATTGTGTTCACTGCACCCCACAAAGATTGTGTTCACTGCACCCCAAAAAGATTGTGTTCACTGCACCCCAAAAATGATTTTGTTCACTGCACCCCAAAAAGGATTTTGTTCACTGCACCCCAAAAAGGATGTTGTTCACTCCACCCCAAAAAGATTGTTCACTGCACCCCAAAAAGATTGTGTTCACTGCACCCCACAAAGGATTTTGTTCACTGCACCCCAAAAAGATTGTGTTCACTGCACCCCAAAAAGGATGTTGTTCACTGCACCCCAAAAAGGATTTTGTTCACTGCACCCCAAAAAGATTGTGTTCACTGCACCCCACAAAGGATTTTGTTCACTGCACCCCACAAAGATTGTGTTCACTGCACACCAAAAAGGATTGTGTTCACTGCACCCCAAAAAGATTTTGTTCACTGCACCCCAAAAAGATTGTGTTCACTGCAGCCCAAAAAGATTGTGTTCACTGCAGCCCAAAAAGATTGTGTTCACTGCAGCCCAAAAAGATTGTGTTCACTGCAGCCCAAAAAGATTGTGTTCACTGCAGCCCAAAAAGATTGTGTTCACTGCAGCCCAAAAAGATTGTGTTCACTGCAGCCCAAAAAGATTGTGTTCACTGCAGCTCACACACAGAAAAATGGATGTGGATCACTGACACCTGCCTATCTCCAATCCCACACCACACAGCAATATCGATTGTAGTTTGTAGAACACAGTTTCCCTAAAATTCAGCAGACTCTGTCCCTAACAGGATTGAGAAGAGATCGTAGATCAGGATTGAGTGCAGACCCCACCCCCCACACAGCAATATCGATTGTAGTTTGTAGAAGACACTGACCCTATATAATTCAGCAGACTCTATCCCTAAAATGCCTACAACTCGCCCTGCCTAAACACTCCGACCTGTCCCTCAATTCTATCCGGACACAAATGGTTTTTTCCTGCCTATCTTTCCCTAATCAGCAGCCAGCACGTTGATGTGTGCTCTGTCCCTGAATCTAAGCAGCATAATGACGCCGCTGCGGCTGCCTCGAACTTATAAAGACTTGGTCACATGCTTCAGACGGCCAATCACAGCTACTGAGACATTTGCAGGCATGGCTGGGATGGCTTAAGGCACACCAGTTAAACGATTGTTGATTGGCTGTTGAAAGCCCGCCATGAAAAGAGCGCCAAAGCATGCAAAACCCGGAAATAAAACGACCGAACACGGATTTTTACCCGAACATACAGTAAAGTGTCCGTGTCCGTGTTCGGGTACAAAAAATCCAATTATTCGGTACGAACACGAATAATACAGTCCGTGTTCGCTCAACACTAGTAGCTAGCACTAGATTAATGGAAGAATGAATACGCTTACAAAATGATTCCTATTAAAGAAGTTTGCTTGAGTTCAAACAGTCTTTGGTCTATATACAGTGAGGAGAAAAAAGTATTTGATCCCCTGCTGATTTTGTACATTTGCCCACTGACAAAGAAATGATCAGTCTATAATTTTAATTTAATTTATTTTAACAGTGAGAGACAGAATAACAAAAATACCCAGAAAAACGCAATTCAAAAAGTTATAAATTGATTTGCATTTTAATGAGTGAAATAAGTATTTGATTCCCTATTGATCTGTAAGATTTCTGGCTTCCAGGTGTCCTCTATACAAGTAATGAGCTGAGATTAGGAACTCTCTCAATGGGAGTGCTCGTAATCTCAGCTTGTTGTATAAAAGACACCTGTCCACAGAAGCAATCAATCAGATTCCAATCTCTCCACCATGGCCAAGACCAAAGAGCCTTCCAAGTATGTCAGGGACAGAATTGTAGACCTACACAAGGTTGGAATGGGCTACAAGACCATCGACCAAGCAGCCTGGTGAGAGGGTGACAAGAGTTGGTGCTGTTATTTGCAAATGGAAGAAACCCAAAATAACTGTCAATCTCCCTCGGTCTGGGGCTCCATGCAAGATCTCACGTCGTGAAGTTTCAATGATAACAGAGAGGAATCAGCCCAGAACTACACGGGAGGATCTTGTCAAGAATCTCAAGGCAGTTGGGACCACAGTCACCAGGAAAACAATTGGTAACACACTACGCCATGAAGGACTGAAATCCTTCAGGCCCGTCTTAAGTTTGCTGAACGATTCAGAGAACTGGGTGAAAGTGTTGTGGTCAGAAAAGACCAAAATCTAGCTCTTTGGCATCAACTCAACTCGCTGTGTTTGGAGGGGAGGAATGCTGCCTATGACCCCAAGAACACCATCCTCACCATCAAACATGGAAACATTATGCTTTGGGGGTGTTTTTATCCTAACGGGACAGGACAACTTCACCGCATCAAAGGGACAATAGACAGGGTCATGTACCATCAAGTCTTGGGTAAGAACCTCCTTCCCTCAGCCAGGGCATTGAAAATGCGTTGTGGATGGGTATTCCACCATGACCCAAAACACACAGGCAAGACAACAAAGGAGTGGCTCAAGAAGAAGCACATTAAGGTCCTGGAGTGGCCTAGCCAGTCTCCAGACCTTAATCCCATAGAAAATATGTGGAGGGAGCTGAAGGTTCGAGTTACCAAACGTCAGTCTCAAAACCTTAATGACTTGGAGAGGATTTGCAAAGAGGGACAAAATCCCTCCTGAGATGTGTGCAAACCTGGTGGCCAACTACAAGAAACGTCTGACCTCTGAGAGAGTTTTGCCACCAAGTGCACAGGGCTCAATACCTATTTCACTCATTAAAATTCAAATCAATTTATAACTTTTTTGAAATGTATTTTTCTGGATATTTTTGTTATTCTGTCTCTCAAATACTTTGTTCCCTCACTGTAAGAAAATGCATTAGAGGAGGGGAGAGGTGGTAGAAACCCTGCGGGGAGCAGGGATAAGGCAGAGGAGCCTGGTAGGCCCTAGACCAGGGGGTCTCCAAACATTCTAAACAAAGGGCCAGTTTATTGTCCTTTAGACTTTAGGGGGGCCAGACTGGCCATCAGTAGTACACAATGTCTCAGCATCAGTGAGAATAAATGATCCCTCATCACTGGTGACATTGGGAGGAATTGTGCCCCATCACTGGTGACATTGGGAGGAATTGTGCCCCATCACTGGTGTCATTGGCAGGAATTGTGCCCCATCACTGGTGTCATTGGCAGGAATTGTGCCCCATCACTGGTGTCATTGGCAGGAATTGTGCCCCATCACTGGTGTCATTGGCAGGAATTGTGCCCCATCACTGGTGTCATTTGGAGAAATTGTGCCCCATCACTGGTGTCATTTGGAGAAATTGTGCCCCATTGTTGGCGTCATTAGGATGAACTGTGCCCCTTATATTGATGTAATTGGTAGGAATTGTGCCCCAATGTTGGTGTCATTGGGAGAAATTGTGCCCTTCATTGGTGTCAGTAAATGGGGAAAAAGTGTCCCAAGGGCTGCAGCTTGGAGACCACTGCCCTAGACCAGGCCTCGACAAATCCCGGGCGCCAGGTCGCATTTGCGACTAGAATTAGCTACCTGGCGCCTGGGGTGCCCTGCTTGAGCTGTCCTGTCCCTTTTGCGCCCCCCACCTCCTCTTCGAGTTCACGGACTTCCACGCCGTCCAGAAATTTAGTCCCCGGCTTTTCGGCCTTCTTCTGTGAGATGAGAAGCTAGGGGAACTGGCGCCCTCTTGTGGTGGCCGGGAGTAATGCATGTTCTCAATGCCTTTTCTTCTCCTTCCAAAGAGGAGAAGAGAGGGAAGTTTTTTAAGGCTTCATCTCTCTGTCCAGTTACCTTTGCTTAAAGGTAAGTGGACAGGGAGTGTGGTTATTATTATTAATTTATTTTTTAAATGTAAAAAAAATAATAATTTTTTCTTTTTTTTTTAATTATTAATTATAAAAATTTTTTTTCCTCATCGCCGTGCCACAGCCAAAGGCCCCTTTCACACGGGCTGTCTGATCAGGTCCGCCTGTCAGTTTTTCAGGCAGACCTGATCGGACCGTTCAGTCTCCTCTATGGAGCAGTAATCTGCCGCCATCTGACCCTGCCCGCCAAAAACAGACGGATGGTGGTTCTATTTTCTATCCATCCCGTGGATCCGATCAGATGGCATCGGATGGAAAGAGACAGACAGTCGGTTTCCATCCAATTGCGCTATATAGAAGAGTGGGGTTCTAGTCGTATTTATGTGTAAATTTAGTATCAGTTTTATTAAATAAAGCTTGGTTGTTAGTTTAAAAAAAAAAAAAAAACTGGCTCCTAACTTTTTTAGCTGGCTCCTAGATTTCAGGCAAATTTTGTCAAGCCCTGCCCTAGACTATACATGGGAGAAAGATCGTAAAGAGCATTTGTACTTGGAAGAGGGTTGCCTCCACCTCTCGCATGTCTCCTGCCTCCTTTCTTGGAGAAGAAATATGATCTATATGGTTAAGCTCCTAGGGGGGATATACCTTTTTATCATAGGTTTGTAATTATATTTATATTGTGGTGTCTACAAAACGCATATGGTTTTGTATTGTTTTTTTCCTTTGCCTAGTCTGTGAATGTTGCCTGGGTTTTCGATTGTGTTGTAATATTATTCGTTTTTAAAATAAAGAATTTAAACAAACCACCTATCCTTAAAATCCATGGAAGCTGCCATCTTAGGTTTGATCTGCAACTGCCATGATGCTGCAAATGTGATCAGTTATGACACCAGCTGTTTCATGGTTTCTCAGTTTAGTTGAGAGCACAAGCAGATGTGACAGTTGGCATATCTGGCACCATGTGAATGTAATTTTTTTATTTTTTGATTAAAGCATTAAATGGATAGGTTTAGTTATAATGGTTTCTCAAAATAGTTACTTTCAAGGTTTGTCTCTGATGATAACTGTCACCATTGCTAAGGTGCTCAAGTCAGCTCCCAACTGAACTTTGAAGCCCTCAAATGGCTGGTTACATAGTTAAAGCGGAGTTCCAGCCATTTACTCACCTGTCCAACGGTCCAGCGATGCGGCCGCCGGAAGCCTCGATCCTCTCCCTCGGCGCCGGCATCACTGCTGTGTGCACCCGGCTGTTACAGTTTGCGGCTTCACAGCTGGGTACCCACTGCGCATGCGCGAGTCGCGCTGCGCGCCGTGATTGGCCGGCAATCTTCTGGGACCTCTGACGTGTCCCAGAAGATTGCAGGGAGGGAGGGGGAGAGGAGAACTTCCGCTCAGGGCGCCGCGGCGCTCCGAGTGGAAGTGGGAGCGGGTACCTGTCAAAACTAGGTACCCACTCCCCCCCCCCAAAAAAAATGACATGCCAAATGTGGCATGTCAGGGGGTCAGGACTCCCTAAAGCGGAAGTTCCACTTTTGGGTGGAACTCCGCTTTAAAAGTGCAAGGCTATTGTAACTGCTGATTAAAGAGAGGCTTAAATGGCAGTTTCCTCAACTGTAAAGGAGAAGGATGGTTTAGTTCCACTTTGAGGAACTGAACTCTGAGAGATGTCTAAAACAAAGGCAGGCAGAGGGCTCCCTGCAGCTGAAGTTTTCCCTATTACAGACTTGCAATGCCTTGCATTGCACTATGCCTCTTAGGGAGGTGGTTGTAGTTCATCTTTGGCCTACACCTTTCAGTGGAATAATTTGCACACCTCTCAGCACAGGCTTTGTGAAGGACAGACAGTCGAGAGCAACTCCAAAACTGCCGCTCTTGTGGGATGTTCCTGGTCTGCAGAGGTCAGAACCTACCAAAAATGGTCCAGGGAGGGAAAACCTGTGACAAGGTCATGGGCCACTGGGGCTCATTGATGCACGCGGGGAGTGAAGGCTGGCTTGTGGAGTCCAATCCAATAGAAGAGCTACTGTAGCTCAGATAACTGAAAAAGTTAAGGCTGGGTCTGATAGGTGTCAGAACACAGTGCATTGCAGTTTATGCTTGGAGCTGCGTAGCCGTAGACCAGTCAGGGTGCCCATGGTGACCCATGTCCACAGCCAAAGCCTCCCTAAGTGGGCATGTGAGCATCAGAACTGGATAACAGAGCAATGGAAGAAGGTGGTCTGATGAAACACGTTTTCTTTTGCATCATGTGGATGGCCAGGTGTGAGTGCGTTGCTTACCTGGGAAGGAGATGGTACCAGGATGCTGTATGGTAACAAGGCAAGCCGGGGAAGCAGTGTGACTTAAAGTGATCTTAAAGGCACAGAGTTGGCTCTGGTTTTGCACAGAGGAGCCCAGATCCTTTTCTCTGGTCCCTCACTGGTGCTCCTGGCCCCTCACTCTTGTCAAGTTCCCCCACTGCATGCAGCTTGCAATAAGGGCACCTGAGCAGGCGCCATTCTGAGCCGCTGCTCTGCATGTCCATTCAGATACAGATCTGTATCTCTCTCCTCATTAGCTGTCTGGCTGTGATTGAACTGCTGTCTCAGCCAATGAGGAGGGAGAGTCCCCGGAGAGTCGATGCTCTTGTGCACATCGCTGCATCAAGTGGGAGCTCAGGTAACTATTAGGGGTTTTGGGTGGGGGGGTTTGGAGGGCGACTGCTGCACTCAGATGGTTTCTATGCATGAAGGTAAAAAAAACGTCACCCTTTACAACCACTTTAAAGGATGTGCTACTGATGGCTTGTTGCCAGATACCACAGCATACCTTCAGAGGTCTAGTGGAGTCCATACCTTGATGGGTCAGGGCTGTTTTGGCAGCAAAGGGGGGCCTACTCCATATTGGGTGGATGGTCATAATGTGTGTGTGGCTGATAAAGTGTGTATAGTTGTACTTTGAGATGTTTTAGACATCACTAGCTGAACTCTTTTTCCTTCTTGGCGATTCATTAGAATCTGGGTTCCTCCTGAGGTTGCTAGGGGTTCCTTGAGCAATGAGCAATTTCTTCCTCTCCGATAAGTTTCCAATGACACCATTGTTCCTTTTAGCTATCTGTAAGGAGGAAATTCTTCCCAATGATGACCAGAGTAAGGAGAATTCTTTCCACTGACTGTCACACTAATGTGTCATGAGTTGTAGATTTTCAATTTTTAGCAGGGGTTCCCTGAGACCAGAAATTTTATTTCAAGGTTCCTCTGTGTCAAAGTTTTAGAAAGGCTGCACTAGATATTGGAGACAGAATCACGATGAAGGTCCCGAGTCACGACATCTGCAGTGTTGTCTTCCTCCTCTGTCCAGGGTTCCTTTCCTCTCCCCAGAGCTAGAGCTACCACACCCTGCAGACTTGCTGGAAAGCCGAAGCTTAACATTGCCATTAAAAAGTTTGCATAACAGTAAACTAGTGTGGCTGCATTCCGGTTCCTGGCCGCACATAAACAGGCTTTCACTTTCACTTCCTCATTTTTTTATTGAATAGATGGTGAAAGACAAGTGTCTACAGGCCCTTTTCAGCAACTGCTGCTACATGTTCAGCTTGTCAGTAAGGCTGATGACACGGGTGATTCTGACAAATTGCCAGCAGCGAATTCGCTAAAAAGGCTGCCTGCTAGTCCCTATGGATCTGCTCCCTGTTTAGCCGCATGCATTGAGATGTCACTCTGTCGCTGCCCTATCTCGATCGCTAGATATAGGAGCAGCGTCTCGCCTCCGCTACAAAAGGAACAAATTTCATAAGGTCAAAACTGGGTCTCTTAGCCGCCCTGCTGCTGCTGATTTTCACAAGTTGTCAGCTGCAGGTTTGCTAATTGCAGGGTCACCCATGTCTCATTGCCTTGCCATCCTAGGCTATGGGGCTTTGTGTTTCCATTGATGCACACAGTGTAGGGAGGCATAACTTTAGTCCCTGCATGCAAGAGTAGCTCCATAGGATGCTGTAAGACAGAGGTGTCAAACTGGCAGCCCTCCAGATGTTGCAGAACCTCAAGTCCCATCATGCCTCTGCCTATGGGAGTCATACTTGTAACTGCAAAGCCTCATGGGACTTGTAGTTCCGCAACAGATGGAGGGCCACCAGTTTGACACCTGCGCTGTAAGAGAAAGGAGCCACCCTGAAACAGGAACCCTGGGTCAGTGATTATGGCACCATCGTAAACTGGAGCAGAGGCTAGGATTTAAAGATAAAGAAGCTGCATACTCAGTAAGTGATTACAACAGAAGTGTAGCTAAAATTACAAACATAAAAATCAGCACAAGGTACCTACTTTACAGTAAAATGAAACCATGTCCTTCGATCTCTCTACATGGATGAGATGGTTCCTGTTTTAAGGATTACGACCCTTACAAACCTCACTCCCCCTGTTCTGCCGAAAACTCCAAATTGCAGAGATCTCTGACGATACTTCCAGTGACTATATACACCAGGAATAATTGGAGATTTCCACCACTTGGGGTTTTCACAGAACACCGGCAGCCTTTACACTCCAGTAGATGCTATAATTAGTGGAGATTGTTAGTCCGCCTGCTAGTTGTCGCTGCTTAGGAGGCGGCCATATTTTTGGTTACTAGCAGGCAGACTAACAATCTGAATTATAGCATCTACCGGAGTGTTAAGGCTGCCGGGGTTCTGTGAAAACACCAAGTGGTCGAAATCTCTAATTACTCCTGGTGTACACTCACCAGAACTAATGTCGTTGGAGATCTCTGCAAGTTGGCGTTTTCGACAGAGCACCCCCCTTGAAAGATCCATCCAGGGCTTCATCCTCCCATTCATCCTTTATCCTGTTTATAAAGACCACCTGTTGAGCTGTCCAACACTCCCTGGGGTCCCCCCTCTCCGTTTTTTATTTTTCCCCAAGGACCCTACTATAGCTATTAGCAAGCAATTTCTTGGACCCTCATATCTGTCCCTCCCTCACGCCTTTGCCAACTAGTTTATTATTCTGTCTCCCCACTTACTGCAAGATAGGCCTGGGTTCTTCTTACAGTTGGGCGTCAGCTCACCTTGGAAGTTCATTCATGTTAGTTTTTTTTCTGACTTTTGTTTACTATGTAGCACTGCCCCCTAGGGAGCTGCTGAGATTGGATTCCCCTGGGTTACCCATAGCAACAGTCTGTAAAACTTATCACTTGGCTCAGACAATGAACAGTCCAGGGGATTTGTTTTTGTGTTTTATTTTAGAACTTGGATGGGAGAAGGGATGAGTGGGATACTCCAATTTGAACTATGCACAATTTCTGAGGACAACTGACTGTAGTGTGTGCGGCAAGGCCGCTGCTTCACCTTGCTACTGAAGTGAAGTAAAAGATATGTTCCTAAATGAATTCCTCTTCAGGGTCCTAACCTGGCCCCCCTTTTCTCACTTCCAGTGCATGCTAGCCCTTGTCCACTGACTCTCCACTGGAGTGGACCCCTTCCTGGGCAGACCCATGGCAAGCTTCCCGGTACTCACGGACACTGTTTTTCCCTGGGTTTCTCTGCCTTCAGCTCCACTCGTCAGTATCCTGGACCTCCTGGCTCAGCATCGCACACTTGGACCACTAGGCTGACCGTCTGTGACCACCTTCCTGGCTGACAGGAGGAGAGACAGCCATCACCCTCCTCCTGGGACCTGGTTTCCCACCCAAAGACACCCTGTCACATGTGCCCCCGGCTTTTATGACCTATCCCAGAATGCACCACTCTTGTGCCAACCGACTGGGACAGCCACAAAAGCATGTGTGTCACTGTCTGGGTTTCCTCCACTGTCCAAGAGGCTCTCTCATTGGAAACAGTGAGGACACTCCCTCAGCCCAGATGAATCACACCCTGGACACATGCAACAGGCAGAACTAACAATCAGGCTCCCCTGATAAGCAGATGGAGCTGCTAAACTTTTACCAACCTAGCACCTACCTAGGAGGGTGCTACATCTATAACCAAAGGATTATTCTGACTTAATATTACCTTCCTTATACTGCCTTCTCTGCAGTGTAATTGTATACTGTTGGAAGTGTCCTGTCGGATGATTTCTGTATTGTTCTTTTGGTTTTACTCAATAAAATCTTTATGGAAGAAAAAAATTAGATCGCAGTAAAGCTGGCCATACATGGATGGAAAATCGTGTGCTTCAGCAGCTACCAGCCGAATTTCAATCCCTGTATGGGCACTGTGGTTGTACAGAATTCGATTTACCGATCAACTTGTGTACAACTGCCCTCTTTGATTTTCTCTGCTCGATCAGCGTCATGGGCTACAGTATGCAGCACTAATCAGTGTATTCTGATGGCGGAGAAGTCTCCACAATCCAGGGTGTCATATGGAGGAGGGAAAATGCTGGCTGTCAGGGAGAGTGAGGGTTAGGGTAAGTAATGGTGCAAGGGTAGTTTCCAAATTTCACTAAAGTTCAGCTTTAAAAAAATCATAAGGTGTATTTTTGAATGCAGCTAGTATAAGTGCCTGAATCTTTTCCAATACAAGCCTAATGTCACCCCCTGCACAGCAGCACTGGGAGAGGGATTTCCAGGAGCGGCCTGTGCAGCGGCTGCATTGGAGTTCCAGGAGCTGCCTGTGCAGCGGCTGCATTGGAGGTCCAGGAGCGGCCTGTGCAGCGGCTGCATTGGAGGTCCAGGAGCGGCCTGTGCAGCGGCTGCATTGGAGGTCCAGGAGCGGCCTGTGCAGCGGCTGCATTGGAGTTCCAGGAGCGGCCTGTGCAGCGGCTGCATTGGAGTTCCAGGAGCGGCCTGTGCAGCGGCTGCATTGGAGTTCCAGGAGCGGCCTGTGCAGCGGCTGCATTGGAGTTCCAGGAGCGGCCTGTACTGTCTCACAAGGGTGCCTTGATAACTGGCCGAAGTTTAGCTATTTTATATAGGGGTTTTTTTCCAATTTTTTTTTTTTTTTTTTTTTTTTTTTCTGCTTGTTTCACTGCTTCCAACATTTTTTGTTTTTTTGTTTTTTTTTTTTTTATTCAGAATGAATACATGAAAGACGATTTCTTCATTAAGATCGAGACGTGGCATAAACCGGGTTTCGGAACCGTGGAAAATGTAAGATACTTGACTAGATCTTTGCTGCTTTCACACAGGGTGCCTGTCCGTCCGTTCCCCCCCCCCCCCCCCCCCCCACTTTCAGTTTGTTGGTGGTCCATTATTATATATTGGTGATATACACCCACCAGCCACTTTATTAAGTACACCTTTTCAATTGCTTGGTAACACAAATTGCTAATCAGCCAATCGCAAGACGAATGTTCAGACTGGTTAAAGATTATTGAAAGGCAACCGTCCGTAACTCAAATACCCACTCGTTAAATGCAAGGTATGCAGAATACCATTTCTGAACACACTACACATTGAACCTTGAAGAAGATGGATTACAACAGCAGAAGACCACATCGGGAGCAACTCCTGATAGCTAAGAACAGGAAACTGAGGCTACAATTCGCACAGGATCACCAAAATTGGACAATAGAAGATTGGAAAAACGTTGCCTGGTCTGATGAGTCTCCATTTCAGCTACGACATTCAGATGGTTGGGTCAGAATTTGCGGTAAACAACATGAAAGCATGGATCCATCCTGCCTTGTATCACCGGTTCAGGCTGGTGGTGGTGGTGTTATGGTGTGGGGGATATTTTCTTGGCACACTTTGGGCCTCTTCGTATCAATTGAGCATGGTTTACATGCCACGGCCTATCTGAGTATTGTTGCTGACCATGTCCATCCCTTTGACTACAGTGTCCCCATCTTCTGATGGCTCCTTCCAGCAGGATAATGCACCATGTCACAAAGCTCCAATCATCTCACCTCTGGTTTCTTCACCATGACAATGAGGTCACTGTCCTCCAATGGCCTCCACACTCACCACATCTCATCCAATAGAGAACCTTTGGGATGTAGGGGAACTGGAGATTGGCATCATGGATGTGCAGCCGACAAATCTGCAGGAACTGTGTGATGTTATCATGTCGCTATGGAGCAAAATCTCTGAGGAATGTTTCCAACACCTTGTAGAATCTATGCCACGAAGAATGAAGTCAAAAGGGAGTCCAACCCGGTACTAGCAAGGTGTACCTAATAAAGTGGCCAGTGGGTGTATGAATACTGCTGAATGTGGAACAATGCATATGTGATTCTGCACCACTGAGCGCACAGGAAAAGGGGAAACAACTATACCGATCCCAAAAAGAAAACTTTACCCCTAAAAGCAATCCTCTGCACCACTAAAGAGTCATGAACAGTATAAAAAATATAGTAATACTTTAACCACCTGCCGACCGTTTACAGTGTGTGTATATGTATGTATGTGTGCATGCCCTCTGCCCACCCATGTGATTGTACACAGCACAAGTTTAGCAGCAGATGTCAGCCAATGATTTTGGCTAAAACCTGCTGATCAGTGTGTGTATATGTATATATGTGTGTGTGTGTATGTATGTATGTATATATATATATATATATATATATATATATATATATATATATATATATATATATATATATATATAATATACACTTGTGTACATAGAAACCACAATCTGTTATAGTTAGGCACACAGGTAACCCCTTGATTGCCGTGGATGGCGACCCCCCCCCCTTGCCAGCCAGTGCCGTGGATGGTGACCCCTTCCCAGCCAGTGTCATTAGTACAGTATTATCACTGTAAAATAAGCAAATCCTGTGAGCAGCTATGTGATGATGGTTTTTAAATGCTGCAGGCACTGATCACTTCCCTTTAGGTGGGTGCTAATAATCAAATTTTGTTGAAGTGCTGCGCATGTAATTATAAGTGCTGAAAAATCAATATATTTATATGAAATTATTGTAATCCGTTACTAGTGATGTGAAAATAAACTTCAATACTATAAATAGTGTATAATTTATTATGACATGAACCATATATGTGCAATAAAGCCAATATATTGTATATTATATTATTATAGTATATTGTAATTATATTGGCTTTATTGCACATATATGGTTCATGTCATAATAATTATACACTATTTATAGTATTGAAGTTTATTTTCACATCACTAGTAACGGATTACAGTATTGCCACTATATTAGTGTCACTAGCGACATCCATGTCAGTGACCCTCCCAGCCAATGTCTGTTAAGGCCAAATTGGCCGCCACCCGATCACAGCTACGCTATACGTTGCTGATCACCTCCATTACAGTATAGCACCTATAGCTGCTGTACTAAAGTGACTGCATGTGTATCACCTCTCCGGCCGCTTTATCTGGAGACTGCTGGATGGGAACTGAGATCTATGACTCTTCCTACTTCTTGGTTATCTGTTGGGTCCCATTCAGATTATCCCGGTGGTATAACCTGTGTCTTATTCCAGGTACATGGATTGGATGCGGAGACCTGGAAGGAGGTGGAGGTTGTAAATATTGATATCGCAGATCGCTCTGACATCTCAGAAGATGTAAGTACGGGGATTTGCTCAAGGTGGTGACTAAAAGATTTAAATGTTTGATGTGACCTTGTACCTTTTTTTTTTTTTTTTTTTTTTTTTTTTTAGGATTATAAGCCAGAAGAGGACCCTGCCACATACAGATCGGAGAAGACGGGGAGAGGGCCATTAACAAAGGATTGGATGGTAATGTTTATTCTTCCGTTGGAAGCATTTATCTCTTCAACCCTTTTACTGTCACTGCCGAAAATACTACTGCCGTTGCTATGGGGGGAGGAACATACTACTGCCGTGGCTATGGGGGAAGGAACATACTACTGCCGTGGCTATGGGGGGAGGAACATACTACTGCCGTTGCTATGGGGGGAGGAACATACTACTGCCGTGGCTATGGGGGGAGGAACATACTACTGCCGTTGCTATGGGGGGAGGAACATACTACTGCCGTGGCTATGGGGGGAGGAACATACTACTGCCGTGGCTATGGGGGGAGGAACATACTACTGCCGTGGCTATGGGGGGAGGAACATACTACTGCCGTGGATATGGGGGGAGGAACATACTACTGCCGTGGCTATGGGGGGAGGAACATACTACTGCCGTGGCTATGGGGGGAGGAACATACTACTGCCGTGGCTATGGGGGGAGGAACATACTACTGCCGTGGCTATGGGGGGAGGAACATACTACTGCCGTGGCTATGGGGGGAGGAACATACTACTGCCGTGGCTATGGGGGGAGGAACATACTACTGCCGTGGCTATGGGGGGAGGAACATACTACTGCCGTGGCTATGGGGGGAGGAACATACTACTGCCGTGGCTATGGGGGGAGGAACATACTACTGCCGTGGCTATGGGGGGAGGAACATACTACTGCCGTGGCTATGGGGGAAGGAACATACTACTGCCGTGGCTATGGGGGGAGGAACATACTACTGCCGTGGCTATGGGGGGAGGAACATACTACTGCCGTGGCTATGGGGGGAGGAACATACTGCCGTGGCTATGGGGCGAGGAACATACTACTTCCGTGGCTATGGGGCGAGGAACATACTACTGCCGTGGCTATGGGGCGAGGAACATACTACTGCCGTGGCTATGGGGGGGGTGGACGGTATACACACTCCCAGATACTGGAGCAGTTTGTGTAAATCCAACAATTTGACTATCAGGCAGAAGTTTCTACACCCCCCGGTAACCATTGGTTAGGATTGGATGGTAATGTTTATTCTTCCGTTGGAAGCATTTATCTCTCCAACCCTTTTACTGTCACTGCCGAAAATACTACTGCGGTAGCTATGGGAGAGCGGGGCGGGGGGGGGGGGGGTTACACACTCCCAGAAACTGCAGCAGTTTGTGTGTCCAAAATCCAACAATTTGACTATCAGACGGAAGTTTCTACACACCCCGGTAACTATTGTCCTTCCCGTGAGCCCCCCCAGGTTTCACTTCCTCCATCAGCGGATCAGCATGGCAGGCCCCTTCATGTAGAGGGGAGAGAGATCAGTGAACATCCATTCCCTGATGTCCACTTTTTGTTACTGACTCAGACGCGACATATAAACCATCACTTCCAAATCCTGGTGTCACTTCTACCCGCCAGTATGTGATCTGAATTAGAAAACCTGTCCCAAAAAAAAAAAAAAATACATCACATAGGGAACTTTTGGCCAGCGATAATAATGAGAAAATAGGGAAAATAATTACGTAAAAAAAAAAAAAACTGAGAAATGAGTAAAAAAAAGTCTAAAAATAATTGTTTCCCACAAGCAATTAAAGTGGAGCTCTTCCTAAAAGGGGAAGTTTCACTTTAAGCAAACCCACCCACAGTTGAAATGCCAGCGCCGGGAAGAGAAGAGAGAAGCAACAGTTAAGATCACATCGCTGGATCTTTTTGTACATTTTTTGTCGCTGCTGACTTTTAATAAAACCGAAACGACTGGAGCTCCTCTTTAAGATCCCCCCCAAAATATTTTTTGGGCCCCATATACACGAATGTACAAATATAAATGCACATGTTGGAGGCACGTAAGCAGGGAAACCTCTATTGGTCTACACATGTTGCATATCACCGTGCACCCCAGGGTGAGAGCAATAATTTTGGGGGCCATTATTCACGTTGAACGCTAAAATGATGACCTGTGGGGGCTTTTTGAATGTTTCCTATCGCGAATATAGGGTACTCATCGGTTCAGATTTGACAGGTTGGGTTTCCTATTACTTGGCTCAACTTCTTTTGTTATAATTTTCAAAAATATTGGTTAATTGTATTGCATTTGTGTGCTCTAAAATTGAGTTTTTTTTTTTTTCTTATACTTTTTTTTTTTTAAAACCGTTGCACTAATATCGTGTGGCATAAAAAATTGTAGCAGCCTCTATTATATACTCTAGGCCTAGGGCAAGGATCTCCAAACTACGGCCCTCCAGCTGTTGTGGAACGACACATCCCACGAGGCATTTAAAACTCTTGACATTCACAGTCATGACTAGACATGATGGGAATTGTAGTTCCTGAACAACTGGAGGGCCATAGTTTAGAGACCCCTGCTCTAGGGTGTCTGATTTTAGAATTGATATAATGTTCGGGGTAATCTTAAAGCTTAACGTGATTTTTTTTTTTTTTTTTTTTTTTTTTTTTTTTTTTTTTTGAGGGCTAAACCCTTTACCTACTGATTGTGGGGGGAGGGGGGGTTAACATGTCTGCATGACTGTCGTGTTTTTTTTTTTTTTTTTTATAATTTAATATAACTATATGTTTGTATTGGGTTGCAGAACGAGATCCTTAATAACCCCTCTTGCCCTCACATGTGTGCCTACAAACTAGTGACTGTCAAATTCCGATGGTGGGGCCTTCAGGGTAGAATGGAGAAGTTTATTCACAAGGTAAGTTCACACAGCCACTAAAGAACCAGAACATTCCATGTCATTCATTGCTTTTCTGCAAAGTAGCTAAACTTCCTTAAAGTGGAAGAGAAGCCTAATACGAACTATTCTTTAAAAAAAAAAAAAATTCCCCCCTGTACATGGCATGCCTTTACTTCTGCATCCCACAATGCACTGCACACAACTTTTTTTTCTAGGTTTCTGATTTGGCTGCAGTGCTTTATGGGATGCATAGGGTGGGGAGCAGAGCCTAGTTTTCTGCCTGAAGCAAAGTCGGTATGGGCAGGCTGCTTTCCTCTCGTTCGATGCCCCATGCCTGTTTGTAGCATATATGACCGGTTCTCTTACACAGCTCTTTAATTGTATCATTCCTGAGATAAGGATGTGGCAACATGCTTGTGCTTTACACATAAGTTGCTCAGTTTAGCATGCATGTAGAATAAAGGTGGTTTTGGAACTTTAAATGAGACCCAAGCCGTGTTAACTAAACCCCTGTTTTTATTATACTTTTTTCCTTATTTCCAGTTTAGCATGCAGGTTTTTAGGTCCTGTACTGTGAAAGCTGTGCCCAAAAAACAAGCAAAGGACTGGTCCCCAGTACTGCCTTAGGGCTCCCTAGAGTTGATCAATATGCAATGGACTGGTCACCAGTACTGCCTTAGGGCTCCCTAGAGTTGATCAATATGCAATGGACTGGTCACCAGTACTGCCTTAGGGCTCCCTGCAGTTGATGGTAATACAAAGGACTGGTCCCCAGTACTGCCTCAGGGCTCCCTGCAGTTGATGGTAATACAAAGGACTGGTCCCCAGTACTGCCTTAGGGCTCCCTGCAGTTGATGGTAATACAAAGGACTCGTCACCAGTACTGCCTTAGGGCTCCCTGCAGTTGATGGTAATACAAAGGACTGGTCACCAGTACTACCTCAGGGCTCCCTGCAGTTGATCAATATGCAATGGACTGGTCACCAGTACTGCCTTAGGGCTCCCTGCAGTTGATGGTTATACAAAGGACTGGTCACCAGTACTGCCTTAGGGCTCCCTGCAGTTGATGGTTATACAAAGGACTGGTCCCCAGTACTGCCTTAGGGCTCCCTGCAGTTGATGGTTATACAAAGGACTCGTCACCAGTACTGCCTTAGGGCTCCCTGCAGTTGATGGTTATACAAAGGACTGGTCCCCAGTACTGCCTTAGGGCTCCCTGCAGTTGATGGTTATACAAAGGACTGGTCCCCATTACTGCCTTAGGGCTCCCTGCAGTTGATGGTTATACAAAGGACTGGTCACCAGTACTGCCTTAGGGCTCCCTGCAGTTGATGGTTATACAAAGGACTGGTCCCCAGTACTGCCTTAGGGCTCCCTGCAGTTGATGGTTATACAAAGGACTGGTCCCCAGTACTGCCTTAGGGCTCCCTGCAGTTGATCAATATGCAATGGACTGGTCCCCAGTACTGCCTTAGGGCTCCCTGCAGTTGATCAATATGCAATGGACTGGTCCCCAGTACTGCCTTAGGGCTCCCTGCAGTTGATGGTTATACAAAGGACTGGTCCCCAGTACTGCCTTAGGGCTCCCTGCAGTTGATGGTTATACAAAGGACTGGTCCCCATTACTGCCTTAGGGCTCCCTGCAGTTGATGGTTATACAAAGGACTGGTCACCAGTACTGCCTTAGGGCTCCCTGCAGTTGATGGTTATACAAAGGACTGGTCCCCAGTACTGCCTTAGGGCTCCCTGCAGTTGATGGTTATACAAAGGACTGGTCCCCAGTACTGCCTTAGGGCTCCCTGCAGTTGATCAATATGCAATGGACTGGTCCCCAGTACTGCCTTAGGGCTCCCTGCAGTTGATCAATATGCAATGGACTGGTCCCCAGTACTGCCTCAGGGCTCCCTGCAGTTGATGGTAATACAAAGGACTGGTCCCCAGTACTGCCTTAGGGCTCCCTGCAGTTGATGGTAATACAAAGGACTCGTCACCAGTACTGCCTTAGGGCTCCCTGCAGTTGATGGTAATACAAAGGACTGGTCACCAGTACTACCTCAGGGCTCCCTGCAGTTGATCAATATGCAATGGACTGGTCACCAGTACTGCCTTAGGGCTCCCTGCAGTTGATGGTTATACAAAGGACTGGTCACCAGTACTGCCTTAGGGCTCCCTGCAGTTGATGGTTATACAAAGGACTGGTCCCCAGTACTGCCTTAGGGCTCCCTGCAGTTGATGGTTATACAAAGGACTCGTCACCAGTACTGCCTTAGGGCTCCCTGCAGTTGATGGTTATACAAAGGACTGGTCCCCAGTACTGCCTTAGGGCTCCCTGCAGTTGATGGTTATACAAAGGACTGGTCCCCATTACTGCCTTAGGGCTCCCTGCAGTTGATGGTTATACAAAGGACTGGTCACCAGTACTGCCTTAGGGCTCCCTGCAGTTGATGGTTATACAAAGGACTGGTCCCCAGTACTGCCTTAGGGCTCCCTGCAGTTGATGGTTATACAAAGGACTGGTCCCCAGTACTGCCTTAGGGCTCCCTGCAGTTGATCAATATGCAATGGACTGGTCCCCAGTACTGCCTTAGGGCTCCCTGCAGTTGATCAATATGCAATGGACTGGTCCCCAGTACTGCCTTAGGGCTCCCTGCAGTTGATGGTTATACAAAGGACTGGTCCCCAGTACTGCCTTAGGGCTCCCTGCAGTTGATGGTTATACAAAGGACTGGTCCCCATTACTGCCTTAGGGCTCCCTGCAGTTGATGGTTATACAAAGGACTGGTCACCAGTACTGCCTTAGGGCTCCCTGCAGTTGATGGTTATACAAAGGACTGGTCCCCAGTACTGCCTTAGGGCTCCCTGCAGTTGATGGTTATACAAAGGACTGGTCCCCAGTACTGCCTTAGGGCTCCCTGCAGTTGATCAATATGCAATGGACTGGTCCCCAGTACTGCCTTAGGGCTCCCTGCAGTTGATCAATATGCAATGGACTGGTCCCCAGTACTGCCTTAGGGCTCCCTGCAGTTGATGGTTATACAAAGGACTCGTCACCAGTACTGCCTTAGTGCTCCCTGCAGTTGATGGTTATACAAAGGACTGGTCAGTACTGCCTTAGGGCTCCCTGCAGTTGATGGTTATACAAAGGACTGGTCCCCAGTACTGCCTTAGGGCTCCCTGCAGTTGATGGTTATACAAAGGACTGGTCAGTACTGCCTTAGGGCTCCCTGCAGTTGATGGTTATACAAAGGACTGGTCAGTACTGCCTTAGGGCTCCCTGCAGTTGATGGTTATACAAAGGACTGGTCAGTACTGCCTTAGGGCTCCCTGCAGTTGATGGTTATACAAAGGACTGGTCACCAGTACTGCCTTAGGGCTCCCTGCAGTTGATGGTTATACAAAGGACTGGTCCCCAGTACTGCCTTAGGGCTCCCTGCAGTTGATGGTTATACAAAGGACTGGTCAGTACTGC